>NC_053022.1:306384642-306596743 GCF_003073215.2 Triticum urartu
AAAAAGGTTGTCCAATGTCACGTTCATAAAGAAACATGAATTCGGGTCAGATCCGTATTCGCACAGAGAACGGATCTGAAAATTGACCCACTCATCGGAAGATTCCCGGAGTTTGAACCGTCGGATCGAGCTGAAATTTGGAGGGGTGGTAGATATGGGAAATCCACAGTAGATGAACGGTTGGATCTTCCAAAGGACCTACAAGCTAGGCTCTGGAGACCACGCCCTAAACTCGTCCAGATTCCCGTCCAGATTTGACAGGGCTCCGGTATATCGTAGATTGTCGGAGATTCCCCAATCGGAACTCGACGAAATTTTGCATGGCTGTTGTAGATTCAATTCCGCACAATTCCACCAAAGGGATCGTCAAAGCGATGCTCTAAGAGGTGTTGGCCGCAGATACAAGTTTGTTGTTCGGAAAAACAGCACGGTCGCCCGAGGGCAATGTTGACGTTGAGCCCCCGAGCTCCATGGATGATTTCTCCATGATCTTGATAGAGATCGGAGTTCATGCTGATCAAGGCCCTCGTCCGAGCATGACAATCGTAGATGAAGCATGGTCCTCGGTCAAGCCAAGGTGACCAGTCGAGCCGGCGACGAAGATGTCGGCATCGCAGTTGACCTGCAGACAAGCCATCGATCCTTTTGCCGATCACACAGCGGAACTCTCAATGAAAGCACCAATGTCGGTGTCAGAACCGGCGGATCTCGGGTAGGGGGTCTTGAACTGTGCGTCTAAGGCGGATGGTAACAGGAGGCAGGGGACGCGATGTTTTACCCAGGTTCGGGTCCTCTTGATGGAGGTAAAACCCTACGTCCTGCTTGATTGATATTGATGATATGAGTATTACAAGAGTTGATCTACCACGAGATCGGAGAGGCTAAACCCTAAAAGCTATCCTATGGTATGATTGTTGTATATGATCTATCGACTAGCCTGGCCTCAGTTTATATAATGCACCAGAGGCCTAGGATAACAAGAGTCCTAGCCGAATACGCCGGTGGGGAGGAGTCCTTGTCTTGATCGCCAAGTCTTGTGGAATCTTTCTTGTATGCGGCAGCTGTCCGAACTGGCCCATGAGTATATGGCCATGGGGGTCCTCGGCCCAATCTAACAGATCGGGAGATGACGTGGTGAGTACCCCCTAGTCCAGGACACCGTCAACTGCATTGGATTTCCTTGAAGAGGAAAGGATGATGCAGCAAAGTAGCATAAGTATTTTCCTAAGTTTTTGAGAACCAAGGTATCAATCCAGTAGGAGGCTACGCGCGAGTCCCTCGTACCTGCACAAAACAAATAACTCCTCGCAACCAACATGATAAGGGGTTGTCAATCCCTTCACGGTCACTTACGAGAGTGAGATCTGATAGATATGATAAGATAATATTTTTGATATTTTTGTGATAAAGATGCAAAGTAAAATAAAAGCAAAGTAAAAAGCAAAGGAAATAACTAAGTATTGGAAGATTAATATGATGAAGATAGAGCCGGGGGCCATAGGTTTCACTAATGGCTTCTCTCAAGAGCATAAGTATTTTACGGTGGGTGAACGAATTACTGTTGAGCAATTGACAGAATTGAGCATAGTTATGAGAATATCTAGGTATGATCATGTATATAGGCATCACGTCCGAGACAAGTAGACCGACTCTTGCCTGCATCTATTACTATTACTCCACTCATCGACCGCTATCCAACATGCATCTAGAGTATTAAGTTCATGAAAACAGAGTAACGCCTTAAGCAAGATGACATGATGTAGAGGGATAAATTCATGCAATATGATAAAAAACATCTTGTTATCCTCGATGGCAACAATACAATACGTGCCTTGCTGCCCCTACTGTCACTAGGAAAGGACATCGCAAGATTGAACCCAAAGCTAAGCACTTCTCCCATTGCAAGAAAGATCAATCTAGTAGGCCAACCCAAACTGATAATTCGAAGAGACTTGCAAAGATAACCAATCAGACATAAAAGAATTCAGAGAAGATTCAAACATTGTTCATAGATAATCTTGATCATAAACCCACAATTCATCGGTCTCAACAAACACACCATATAAAGAAGATTAATTGAATAGATCTCCACAAGAGAGGGGGAGAACATTGTATTGAGATCCAAAAAGAGAGAAGAAGCCATCTAACTAATAACTATGGACCCGAAGGTCTGAGGTAAACTAGTCACACTTCATCGGAGAGGCTATGGTGTTGATGTAGAAGCCCTCCGTGATGGATGCCCCCTCCAGCGGAGCTCCGGAACAGGACCCAAGATGGGATCTCGTGGATATAGAAGGTTGCGGCGGTGGAATTAGGTTTTTGGCTCCGTTTCTGATCGTTTGGGGGTACGTAGGTATATATAGGAGGAAGGAGTACGTCGGTGGAGCAACAGGGGGCCCACGAGGGTGGAGGGCGCGCCCCCCTACCTCGTGGCTTCCTCCTTTATTTCTTGACGTAGGTTCCGAGTCTCATGGATCATGTTCATTCCCAAAATCACGTTCCCGAAGGTTTCATTCCGTTTGGAATCCGTTTGATATTCCTTTTCTGTGAAACTCTGAAATAGGCAAAAAACAGCAATTCTGGGCTGGGCCTCCGATTAATAGGTTAGTCCCAAAAATAATATAAAAGTGGATAATAAAGCCGAATAATGTCCAAAACAGTAGATAATATAGCATGGAGCAATCAAAAATTATAGATACGTTGGAGACGTATCAAGCATCCCCAAGCTTAATTCCTTCTCGTCCCCTAGTAGGTAAATGATAAAAAAGATAATTTTGATGTGGAGTGCTACTTGGCATAATTTTAATGTAATTCTTCTTAATTGTGGTATGAATATTCAGATCCGAAAGATTCAAGATAAAAGTTCATATTGACATAAAAATAATAATACTTCAAGCATACTAACTAAGCAATTATGTCTTCTCAAAATAACATGGCCAAAGAAAGTTCATCCCTACAAAATCATATAGTTTAGTCATGCTCCATTTTCGTCACACAAGAATGCTCTCATCATGCACAACCCCGATGACAAGCCAAGCAATTGTTTCATACTTTAGTAATCTCAAACCTATAAACTTTCACGCAATATATGAGCGCGAGCCATGGACATATCACTATGGGTGGAATAGAATATGATGATGCGGGTTATGTGGAGAAGACAAAAAAGGAGAAAGTCTCACATCAACGAAGCTAATCAATGGGCTATGGAGATGCCCATCGATTGATGTTAATGCAAGGAGTAGGGATTGACATGCAACAGATGCACTAGAGCTATAAATGTATGAAAGCTCAACAAAAGAAACTAAGTGGGTGTGCATCCAACTTGCTTGCTCACGAAGACCTAGGGCACTTGAGGAGGCCCATTTTTGGAATATACAAGCCAAGTTCTATAATGAAAAATTCCCACTAGTATATGAAAGTGACAAAACAAAAGACTCTCTATCATGAAGATTATGGTGCTACTTTGAAAAACAAGTGTGGCAAAGGATAGTAGCATTGTCCCTTCTCTCTTTTTCTCTCTTTTTTGGGCCTTCTCTTTTTTATGGCCTTTCTCTCCCCCTTTTTTTAATTCCTCACTTGGGACAATGCTCTATAAAATGATGATCATCACACTTCTATTTATTTAAAACTCAATGATTACAACTCGATGCTAGAACAAAATATGACTCTATATGAATGCCTCCGGTGGTGTACGGGGATATGCAATGAACCAAGAGTGACATGTATGAAAGAATTATGAACGGTGGCTTTGCCACAAATACTATGTCAACTACATGATCATGCTAAGCAATATGACAATGATGAATGTGTCATGACAAACGGAATGGTGGAACGTTGCATGGCAATATATCTCGAAATGGCTATGGAAATGCCATAATAGGTAGGTATGGTGGCTGTTTTGAGGAAGATATAAGGAGGTTTATATGTGAAAGAGCGTATCATATCATGGGGTTTGGATGCACCGGCGAAGTTTGCACCAACTCTCAATGTGAGAAAGCGCAATGCACGGTACCGAAGAGGCTAGCAATGATGGAAGGGTGAGAGGGCGTATAATCCATGGACTCAACATTAGTCATAAAGAACTCACATACTTATTGCAAAAATCTACAAGTCATCAAAAACCAAGAACTACGTGCATGCTCCTTGGGGGATAGATTGGTTGGAGAAAACCATCGCTCGTCCCCGGCCGCCACTCATAAGGAGGACAATCAAAGAACACCTCATGTTTCAATTTTGTTACATAACGTTTACCATACATGCATGCTACGGGACTTGCAAACTTCAACACAAGCATTTCTCAAATTCACAACTACTCAACTAGCACGACTTTGATATTATTACCTCCATATCTCAAAACAATCATCAAGCATCAAACTTCTCTTAGTATTCAAAACACTCATAAGAATTTTTTTACTAATCTTGAATACCTAGTATATTAGGATTATTTAAGAAAATTACCATGCTATTTAAGACTCTCAAAATAATATAAGTGAAGCATGAGAGATCAATAGTTTCTACAAAACAAATCCACCACCGTGCTCTAAAAGATATAAGTGAAGTACTAGAGCAAAACTATATAACTCAAAAGATATAAGTGAAGCACATAGAGTATTCTAACAAATTCCAAATCATGTATGGCTCTCTCAAAAGGTGTGTACAGCAAGGATGATTGTGGTAAACTAAAAAGCAAAGACTCAAATCATACAAGACGCTCCAAGCAAAACACATATCATGTGGTGAATAAAAATATAGCTCCAAGTAAAGTTACCGATGGAAGTAGACGAAAGAGGGGATGCCTTCCGGGGCATCCCCAAGCTTTGGCTTTTAGGTGTCCTCATATTATCTTGGGGGTGCCATGGGAATCCCCAATCTTAGGCTCTTGCCACTCCTTGTTCCATAATCCATCAAATATTTACCCAAAACATGAAAACTTCACAACACAAAACATAAAGTAGAAAATCTCGTGAGCTCCGTTAGCGAAAGAAAACAAAAGACCACTTCAAGGTAATGTAATGAACTCATTCTTTATTTATATTGGTGTTAAACCTACTGTATTCCAACTTCTATATGGTTTATAAACTATTTTACTAGCCATAGATTCATCAAAATAAGCAAACAACACACGAAAAACAGAATCTGTCAAAAACAGAACACTCTGTAGTAATTTGTAACTAGCACAAGATCTGGAACCCCGAAAATTCTAAAATAAATTGATGGACGTGACGAATTTATCTATTAATCATATTAAAAAGAATTAACTAAATAGCACTTTCCAAATAAAAATGGCAGCAGTTCTCGTGAGCGCTAAAGTTTCTGTTTTTTACAGCAAGATATCAAGACTTTCCCCAAGTCTTCCCAACGGTTCTACTTGGCACAAACACTAATTAAACACAAAAAACACAACCAAAACAGAGTCTAGGTAAATTATTTATTACTAAACAGGAGCAAAAATCAAGGAATAAAAATAAAATTGGGTTGCCTCCCAACAAGCGCTATCGTTTAACGCCCCTAGCTAGGCATAAAAAGCAAGGATAGATCTAGGTATTGCCATATTTGGTAGGCAATTCTTCAATGAGACATCTATTATCCTTAGAAATTTCTTTATTTTTAGTTATTATCAAACTTTTAGGCACAAGATCGAAAAATTCATTTGTAACAAATGGTTCCTTAATGATAGCAACAAGATTGGGATGAATACTTATAGATTTGAGATCTGCAGTTTCCTTACTAGAGGATTCACCCTTATTTTTAGGAACATACATAAGCTTGGCGATTTTAGTAGGAGGACTTGGAGTATTCTTTATGGAAAAAAGTGGTTCCCAAGTTAGTAATGATATCTTCAAGTTTATCGATCCTAGTGGAATCATGATTTATTTTCTCATTAACTATGGGTTCCTTCTCTTTAATATTTTTCAAAGTGACTTCTACTTTAGATCCATATTGAGAGATTCGGTTGTGGATCTTTTTATCCAAATTTTCAATTAACTCTACAGTAGCAACCTTATTTTCAATAATTTCGAGCCTTTGCATTACATGCTCCAAAGTTAATACAGTTCCATTAACCAAAAGAGGGGGTGAGCCAAACAAATCTATCATAGCATTATAAGAATCAAAAGTATGGCTACCTAAGAAATTCCCTCCGGTAATGGTATCAAGGATATATCTATTCCAAGGATTAGCACCTACATAAAAATTGCGGAGAAGAACGGAAGTAGATTGCTTCCTGGTAGATCTATTTTGAGCATTGCAAATTCTATACCAAGCATCTTTCAGACTTTCTCCCTCCCTTTGTTTAAAATTTAGGACTTCATTATCGGGAGACAACAGAGAGGATAGAGGACTAGCCATAACGACAAGCAAGCAAGCCAACACACGAGCAAACAAGAAACAGGCAAAAAGAGGCAAATAGAGAAAGAGAGAGGGCGAATAAAACGGCAAGGGTGAAGTGGGGGAGAGGAAAACGAGAGGCAAATGGCAAATAATGTAATGCGGGAGATAAGGGTTGTGATGGGTACTTGGTATGTTGACTTTTGCGTAGACTCCCCGGCAACGGCGCCAGAAATCTTCTTGCTACCTCTTGAGCACTGTGTTGGATTTCCTTGAAGAGGAAAGGATGATGCAGCAAAGTAGAGTAAGTATTTCCCTCAGTTTTGAGAACCAAGGTATCAATCCAGTAGGAGGCTATGCGCGAGTCCCTCGTACCTGCACAAAACAAATAAATCCTCGCAACCAACGCGATAAGGGGTTGTCAATCCCTTCACGGTCACTTACGAGAGTGAGATCTGATAGATATGATAAGATAATTTTTTTGGTATTTTTGTGATAAAGATGCAAAGTAAAATAAAAGCAAAGTAAAAAAGCAAAGGAAATAACTAAGTATTGGAAGATTAATATGATGAAGATAGACCCGGGGGCCATAGGTTTCACTAGTGGCTTCTCTCAAGAGCATAAGTATTTTATGGTGGGTGAATGAATTACTGTTGAGCAGTTGACAGAATTGAGCATAGTTATGAGAATATCTAGGTATGATCATCTATATAGGCATCACGTCTGAGACAAGTAGACCGACTCCTGCCTGCATCTACTACTATTACTCCACTCATCGACCGCTATCCAACATGCATCTAGAGTATTAAGTTCATGAAAACAGAGTAACGCCTTAAGCAAGATGAGATGATGTAGAGGGATAAATTCATGCAACATGATAAAAAAAACCCATCTTGTTATCCTCGATGGCAACAATACAATACGTGCCTTGCTGCCCCTACTGTCACTGGGAAAGGACACCGCAAGATTGAACCCAAAGCTAAGCACTTCCCCCATTGCAAGAAAGATCAATCTAGTAGGCCAAACCAAACTGATAATTCAAAGAGACTTGCAAAGATAACCAATCATACATAAAAGAATTCAGAGAAGATTCAATATTGTTCATAGATAATCTTGATCATAAACCCACAATTCATCGGTCTCAACAAACACACCGTAAAAAGAAGATTACATCGAATAGATCTCCACAAGAGAGGGGGAGAACATTGTATTGAGATCCAAAAAGAGAGAAGAATCCATCTAGCTAATAACTATGGACCCGAAGGTCTGAGGTAAACTACTCACACTTCATCGAAGAGGCTATGGTGTTGATGTAGAAGCCCTCCGTGATGGATGCCCCCTCCGGCGGAGCTCCCCCAAGATGAGATCTCGTGGATACATAAGGTTGCGGCGGTGGAATTAGGTTTTTGGCTCCGTTTCTGATCGTTTGGGGGTACGTAGGTATATATAGGAGGAAGGAGTACGTCGGTGGAGCAACAGGGGGCCCACGAGGGTGGAGGGCGCGCCTGGGGGGGTAGGCGCGCCCCCCTACCTCGTGGCTTCCTGCTTTATTTCTTGACATAGGGTCCAAGTCTCATGGATCATGTTCGTTCCGAAAATCACGTTCCCAAAGGTTTCATTCCGTTTGGACTCCGTTTGATATTCCTTTTCTGCGCAACTCTGAAATAGGCAAAAAACAGCAATTCTGGGTTGGGCCTCCGGTTAATAGGTTAGTCCCAAAAATAATATAAAAGTGGATAATAAAGCCCAATAATGTCCAAAACAGTAGATAATATAGCATGGAGCAATCAAAAATTATAGATACGTTGGAGATGTATCATTAACTAAACACCAATTGAACAATATAACATTCTCCTAATAGAAGATCAGACAGTTAACCAAACCAAGCATGCCTACCAACTTGGAAGTATTGCACCCTGAAGAATTGAAGATCACATTTGCAGAATTGAACCAAGCAGTTAATTGAACACCACATTGCACGACATATAGAACATATACATTATAGCAGAAGATTTCATGGTAAAAGTAGATAGCACAATTCACTAAAATTTGTTAAGGAAAGGCAGTAGCTAGCAAACTGAACATGGGTCCTTATAGTGAGCTAATAAGACAAGCTACTCCTCATTGTCGGAGATATCGATGAAGATTGGCTCCTTGGACATGGAAGAGGGCGAGGCCTCCGCATCGTGGGTGCCCTCGTTGTAGTGGTGAGTTTCCTGAGCCACTCCGGGCACCAACCTGTTAGCTCTCAAGATGAGGTAAGCACATGCACACTGAGAAAACACCTCGTAGTCTTCGTCAAAGGCACCGACGGTGGCCTCGAGAAAACGCCATGAACTGTCGTTTAAAGCAGCCAACCGCATCGCGGCGTCGAAGCGCAAGGCGTCAATGGTGGCCTTGACGGTGAGGTGCTCCTCCAAGATCTGGGGGTCGGCACGAATGGCAGCCATCGCGACCTCATCCGCGCGTGCGGCCGTGATTTGCTTCTCCGCTGCCAAATGCTCCTTGAGGTCCTGGCTACACTGCGTGCACCATGGCTTAGGCCGGCGCTTATTTGGTGGAGGGGTCGGTGATTTGGGTGGAAGGTGTCGCGCTTGTGCCAGCGGTCGGGGCATGTGGGATGTGGAAGGAGGAGGAGGATGGGGGTCGGGTGTGGATTACCTGCCTGAATAGGCGAGGCCGAGCAACGTGAAGGAGGGTCGCCGACGAGGAGGCGACGGTGCTGCAAGCAAGGAGTGAAGGTTTCAACTTGGAAAGGAAGGCGGAAAGAGGGGAAATGTGGCTTTTGGTAAGGGGGAGGGGGCGGGGAGGTAGATATTTCTGTGGAAGCCGAAAATTTGGAATTGCTTCAGACAAAAAACTGGCGCGCAAAGTGTCATCAGACACGGTCCCTTATTCAGACACGATCCGAAGATATTTTGTGTTGCATCTCACATGGTTGGTTATAATAAACTGTGTGGGATCTACATGATTTTTGGTCTTGATTTGAATTACATAATGGGGTCACAACGGCCATGGACGGTGTTTGAATTGCTAGACCTTATATCTGCAGTGATCATAAAAGAATTGGAATTATTCAGGGTTCGTTTGGACATTTTTATGTATTAGTTGAGTTTTCAATGCATTTATGTGCATAATTCAAATTTGAACTACATGCACATGCTCCAGTGCATATAAATTCATTGAAAAATGAAATCTTTGTCCTTGGGTGCATGCTTAGGTCCCATGCAAGAAATGGGAATGAATTTCAAACACCATGGCACCGTGGATTGCCGGCAAAACATTGAGATGCCTGGTTTCTAAATTATAGTAAATCCAAAACTCGTATGAAATTCATGAAACTTGGCATGCTATCATGGAGCGGCATCAACATGTCGTGGTACAACTTTTGTCCCATTTGGGGCAGGTTTGGGTATATGCTTCTCATAAACCGGAGCTTCTCACAACAAGCATGATGGTTTCGGTAGGGAACGTCCCACCTTTGGGGACGAAACGATATCCATTGCCTCTTATTGCTTTCAAGTTTTTTTTTCTCGTGTCAACATAGAACAATAGAAATGTTGTGTGATTTTTTTTTGATTTTTCGGAGTTCGTTTGGACATTTTTATGCATTAACTGAGTTTTCAATGCATTTATGTGCATAATTCAAATTTGAACTACATGCACATGCTCCAGTGCATATAAATTGGTTGAAAACTCAAATCTTGTCCTTGGGTGCATGCTTAGGTCCCATGCAAGAAATGGGAATGAATTTCAAACACCATGGCATCGTTGATTGCCGGGAAAACATTGAGATGCCTGGTTTTTAAATTCTACTAAATCCAAGACTTGTCTGAAATTCATGAAACTTGGCATGCTATCATGGAGCGGCATGAACATGCTGTGGTACAAATTTTGTCCCATTTGGGGCAGGTTTGGGTATATGCTTCTCACAAATCGAAGCTTCTCACAACAAGCATGATGGTTTTCCGTAGGGAACGTCCCACCTTTGGGGACGAAACGATATCCATTGCCTCTTATTGCTTTCAAGTTTTTTTCTCGTGTCAACATAAAACAACAGGAGTGTTGTGTGAATTTTTGTGATTTTTCGGGGTTTGTTTGGATATTTTTATGCATTAACTGAGTTTTCAATGCATTTATGTGCATAATTCAAATTTGAACTACATGCGCATGCTCCAATGCATATAAATTGGTTGAAAAATCATACCTGTGTACTTGGGTGCATGCTTAGGTCCCATGCAAGAAATGGGAATGAATTTCAAACACCACGGCACCGTTGATTGCCGGCAAAACATTGATATGCCTAGTTTTTAAATTCTAGTAAATCCAAAACTCGTCTGAAATTCATGAAACTTAGAGTGCTATCATGGAGCGGCATCAACATGTCGTGGTACAAATTTTGTCCCATTTGGGGCAGATTTCGGTACATGCTTCTCACGAACCGAAGCTTTTCACAACAAGCATGATGGTTTTCGGTAGGGAACGTCCCACCTTTGGGGACGAAAAGATATCCATTGCCTCTTATTGCTTTCAAGTTTTTTTCTCATGTCAACATAGAACAACAGGAGTGTTGTGTGAATTTCTGTGATTTTTCGGGGTTCGTTTGGATATTTTTATGCATTAACTTTGTTTTCAATGCATTTATGTGCGTAATTCAAATTTGAACTACATGTGCATGCTCCAGTCCATATAAATTAGTTGAAAAATCAAATCTTTGTCCTTGGGTGCATGCTTAGGTCCCATGCAAGAAATGGGAATGAATTTCAAACACTAGGCAACTATTGATTGCCGGCAAAACATTGAGATGCCTGGTTTTTAAATTCTAGTAAATCCAAAACTCGCCTGAAATTCATGAAACTTGGCATGCTATCATGGAGCGGCATCAACATGCCGTGGTACAAATTTTGTCCCATTTGAGGCAGGTTTGGGTATATGCTTCTCACAAACCGGAGCTTCTCACAACAAGCATGATGGTTTTCTGTAGGGAACGTCCCACCTTTGGGGACGAAACGATATCCATTGCCTCTTATTGCTTTCAAGTTTTTTTCTCGTGTCAACGTAGAACAACGGAGTGTTGTGTTAATTTTTGTGATTTTTCGTGGTTCGTTTGGACATTTTTATGCATTAACTAAGTTTTCAATGCATTTATGTGCATAATTCAAATTTGAACTACATGCGCATTCTCCAGTGCATATAAATTGGTAGAAAAATCATATCTGTGTACTTGGGTCCATGCTTAGGTCTCAAGCAAGAAATGGGAATGAATTTCAAACACCACGGCACCGTTGATTGCCGGCAAAACATTGAGATGCCTGGTTTTTAAATTCTAGTAAATCCAAAACTCGTCTGAAATTCATGAAACTTGGCATGCTATCATGGAAGGGCATCAACATGTCGTGGTACAAATTTTGTCCCATTTGGGGCAGATTTGGGTATATGATTCTCACAAACCGAAGCTTCTCACAACAAGCATGATGGTTTTTGGTAGGGAACGTCCCACCTTTGGGGACGAAAAGATATCCATTGCCTCTTATTGCTTTCAAGTTTTTTTCTCGTGTCAACATAGAACAACAGGAGTGTTGTGTGATTTTTTGTGATTTTTCAGGGTTCGTTTGGACATTTGTAGGCATTAACTGAGTTTTCAATGCATTTATGTGCATAATTCAAATTTTAACTACATGCGCATGCTCCAGTGCATATATTGAAAAATCATATCTTTGTCCTTGGGTGCATGCTTAGGTCCCATGCAAGAAATGGGAATGAATTTCAAACACCAGGACACCGTTGATTGCCGGCAAAATATTGAGATGCCTAGTTTTTTAAATTCTAGTAAATCCAAAACTCGTCTGAAATTCATGAAACTTGGCATGCTATCATGGAGTGGCATCAACATGCCGTGGTACAATTTTTTTCCCATTTGAGGCAGGTTTGGGTATATGCTTCTCACAAACCGGAGCTTCTCACAACAAGCATGATGGTTTTCGGTAGGACACGCCCCACCTTTGGGGACGAAACGATATCCATTGCCTCTTATTGCTTTCAAGTTTTTTTCTCATGTTAACATAGAACAACAGGAGTGATGTGTTAATTTTTGGGATTTTTCGTGATTCGCTTGGACATTTTTATGCATTAACTGAGTTTTCAGTGCATTTATGTGCATAATTCAAATTTGAACTACATGCGCATTCTACAGTGCATATAAATTGGTTGAAAAATCATATCTATGTACTTGGGTGCATGCTTAGGTCTCATGCAAGAAATGGGAATGAATTTCAAACACCACGGCACCGTTGATTGCCAGCAAAACATTGAGATGCCTGGTTTTTAAATTTCTAGTAAATCCAAAACTCGTCTGAAATTCATGAAACTTGGCATGCTATCATGGAAGGGCACCCGACATGCTCTGGTATATTTCTTGTCCATTTTGAGAGAAGGCGCACTCGAATAATGACAGCCAACAAAGGCATTTTGAAAAAAAAATAACTGCCACTTTAATATCTCAAATGTTTGTATAATTCAAACTGTGTACGTTCGGTTAACCATTCATGTGATGCAACGTGTCTTGGTTTTAATGGCTATAGGAGATGCCGTGTGGACAGCTGCTTGACTAAACGGGAGGTGTGCGAGTGCAGTCCGGTGCACAGGCTCACCGGGAAGCGTACAAGCTGTTCAATGCAGGATATGTGCATCTCTTCAACGCAAATGGTTCAGATTACGATATGCAAATTAAAGCTAGACTTCGGCGCTAAGCCATGAGACACAGCGGTTTGTCAAAATATGCAGCTAAAAATCAATATCACTATCTATTTTTGCAACTAAAATTCAGTAATTAAGCATAGATTTCATTTATACTAGAGATTAAGCAGTCGTTCTCACCGAGAAGCGAGACAGTCTTGGACCGCCGCCCGCCTCGCTCCCACTGGTCTATATTAATGGCGCCGCCGAGCGGCCGCACCCCCATCCTCGCCACACACACAATTCCTCTCTCTCCGCCCGCATCCTCGACGCCGCTCTGAGTCCTCAAAGCCGTCAGTGTACGAGGATGCCGCCGAAGCGCCCCATCGGAGGGAGTGGCGATGTCGGGGCTGCTGAAGCACCGGAGCACGGCGTGAATATGGAGACAGAGGTTCTCGTCCCTGACGACGAGGTGGAGAACGAGGCTGCCAACAAGCGGAGGCGGGTCAAGAAAGAACCGCAAGCGACTCGCCTATACTTCATCAACAACCTCCCCGATGATATGTTGATAGTCATCATATCCCTCCTCCCAATTAGAAATCGGGCGAGGACAGCCGCCGTTTCCCGGCGGTGGTGCACCCTATGGCTCCGCACCCCTGTCGACCTCCTCCACGCCCACAAGCTCTGTCATGGCTATCATCAAAGCTTGGATGCATTCTCCCAGATCCTCGGTAGTCACCATGGCCCAATCAAAGGCCTTATCGCGGGCAAGTTCCGTTCCAATGGCAAGGAGCGAGCCAAGCTTGACAAGTGGTTCCGGTCCTGCGCCATAGATCAGCTCGAGAAGCTAAGTTATAATGATGGGCATATGAGCTTGCTCCAACATACGCACTCTGCTTCGCGCCCACGCTGCGCCTCGCCAAGTTCATGAACTGCCATCCCCCCTTCCTTAATGACGCGCACGCTCTTTTTCTACCACGACTGAAGCACCTCGAGCTTGTCGCTGTCCGCATACCAAAGGATCACATGGAGCGCCTACTCTACGGCTGTACTGCACTCGATTTCCTTCATCTTCAGGCGATGAATTGGTCGAGTACCTTGCACATCACCTCCAGGACTCTCCGCACTATTTATGTGTGTCGTTGGTGCTGCAATGAGAGATCACAAAAGGTGGACCATAATATGGTCATCCAGGACACACCTTCACTTGAGAGATTACTTGTAGTTGATCAACAAGGTCCAACAAGAATCAATTTCATTTTTGCGCAGAAATTGAAAGTGGTGGGCTACTCGTCCGTCAAATACTACAACTTTCAGGTACAAACAATTGCCTTGTATACCTCTCCTTCTTGATATCAACGTTATTTCTAGTTTTGAAGATGTATGTTCGTTTGTCATCCGGCGAAGCTTCACCCAGACTCTGGGCACAGTGAAGGTCTTGGCACTAGAATCTGTCGTCCCCAACCTGGACCAAGTTTTCAGTTGCCTGAGATGCTTTCCGTGCCTGAAGAAGTTGTATATCAAGGTGATTTTCCTTTCCTATTAAATGTTAACCATAAGGGAGTTCAATTTTTTGCACCTTTTCCCAAGTTTACAATGACTATGTACTACGATTTCTGAAGGAATTTTGGAGGATTTTAGGACATACACACCACCCCATATTGGTTGCTTCATTCATATGGTTACAATCGTCCATAAGCATTTCTCCTTTGGATTCATTTGTACTAGTTTTCTTAGGGAATTTTTCATCCAATCCAACCTCTTGTGAATAAGGCTACATGTTTCTAGATTGTAATCAAATTAATGGCCATGTTAATCATGATAGATCGAAGATGGCATGTTGGTGCATTTTACAAATCCTGCAAACCAAATGGGGTGTAGCAGTGTTCAAAACTGCATGTAGCCACTAACACGTTCTCTTCTTTTGCAGTGCATATTAGGCCTAGTGGAAGATGTTGATAACAACAATCACATCGAATGCCTGGACCTGCATCTCTCAAATATTACTTTGAACTCCTACCAAGGGACCCCACCGGAGATTACACTTGCCATGTTCTTTCTTGCCAGAGCAAAGGCGCCGAGGGTACTGAGGTTGAACACGCATTTAATTAGGAAAGATCAATGGTATGATTATCAGAGGTGGCTGGTACTACAGAATGGAAGTGCCTCCAAAAATGCCAAACTTCGTATTGGAAGAGCATATGGCAAATCAATTGGAAGTTATTGTGTCAAACCCATACATGACTTGTCAGCGGCTGATCCCTTTCCAGAAATTACGCGGTTTGCAATGTTTGCATTTGGGTGTTGTAATCTTTGAATTTGAACCTTGCAATATTTATGGTATTTGTTATACTGAACCGTTTTTGTTCTCTTGTATCAACGCAAACAGTTCATCCGGGTGAACCGCATGTCGTACATCACACACACCTTGATCTGGCTGACCGTTTCTTTTGTGTTGCCTAATCACAAACAATTCATCCGGGTGAATTGTATGATGTACATCGCACGCACCTTGATCTGTCTGACCGTTTCTTTTGTGTTGCCTAATCACAAGCAGTTCATCCAAGTGAACCGTATGCTGTACATCACACAAACCTTCATCAGGCTGCCCGTTTCTTTTGTTCCGCCTCATCGCAAACGGTTCATTGGACTGAACCGTATGCCCTGGATCGCACACGCAACTAAAATCTGAAGCGTGTTTGATGCATCATCCATTGCAAACGTTTTGCAACTTTTTTGACTGTTTTACATCCTTGTTTGTCATTAATGCATCGCACACAGTTTCGTGAAAGGGTCTCTAATCGTAGTGTCGCGTTAGCGACATCCTGCAGTAGTGGCATGACATGTGGTGTTGATGGCTTCGGCCCAAAAGTTGTATGGAGATTTGAACTCCGCCATCATGGTCCTTGCCGCATCCATCAACATCCGGTTCTTCCTCTCCGCTACACCATTTTGTTGAAGGGTGTTGTTGGGGATATTACTACTGGAGGTAAACCGGCCTTATGTAGCCGGGTGGACTCTTTGAAGATTAGAAGCCCATGAAGATGTGAGGATAATGGCGCTTTAAGGAAGGCCCAAGGCCCAAAGGCGGGTTATAGCCTGTAAATGTAAACCGACCTAGTCAAATAACTTGTATGATAAGATAGGGAGAGTAGAGACCGAACTGGACACATTTATGATCCGGCTTCGGGGCTCTGTAGTCCGGCGGGCGTCAACCTATGTATATAAAGGGACGACCCGGCCGCGGTTTAGAGACAGACAACAACTCAAGAGCCAGACAAAGCGGATTCGCTCCCTAGCCTTCGAAACCCTAGCAATACCAATCACAACTAGACGTAGGCTTTTACCTTCCTCGAAGGGGCCGAACTAGTATAAAATTCCCCGTGTCCCTTTGTCCGGTTTAACCCCTTAAGCTAACTCGTAGCGATGGCTCCACGACTAAGTCCTTTCACAAGGACATCTGCCGTGACAAACCCACGACAGTTGGCACCCACCGTGGGGCTATCGCACGATGGTTTTGAGTTCTTGAAGGGCAGCTTCGATGGACTTAAGGGATACGTTGTGGGTCGGATGACGAAGAGTCGTCGCGGCAAGCTCTACATCGACAACGCGGGATGGGGTCCTGAGGCCAATTCCATCGAATACGGGTACCGGGTCCCCTTTGGTGGGATTCACGTCTTCATCGGCAAGATCGGCGAACCGGCACCCGAGCCGGACATCTACACCAACATCATCGAAATGGCTCGGCGTGCAAGTTCTTCACTGGTTCAGCCCAAGGCAAGGCATGTTTTCGTAGGTGTCATCCATGGATCGAGGTACGAGGATGAACCGGTGTCCGGTGGAGAAACCGTGGTCTGTTCTGATGACGAGTCTTCTGGAGAGACCGAATCACTTTACCAGTTGCAGGACGGCCGGATTGAGGGAGGATCCGAGGGCAACAGTATTCCGGATTCCCCCGGTCTACCAAACCAAGCCGCCATCTTCATGGCCGGCACACAATCGGCGCCTCATTCATCTACCACCGCAGCAATGCTCTCCGGTTCAACGACGGCCACACCAGCAGGGGCAGGAAGCTCGGCGCCGCCTCCGGCCCAAGTCTTGTCTGATTTGTTCGACGTTTTGGCAACGTTGATGTCCGCGGAGGTGGATGCAGCAGCCAGGGATCAGCACAATGCGGAGATTGCAAAGGTGAAAGATCAGATAGCCCAGGCTAAAGCGGACCTGGCAACAGAGAATGCTAGGATGGCTACAGAGCGGGCTGAATTGGAAGCACAGGCCTACCGGATTAGACTGGATCAGAATGCTTCAGAGGAAGTCATGAGAAGAAGGTATCGATCACGTCTCCCATCGGTTTATGAGCCACAGAATCTTTTCAACACACCAGGTGCAGGAGCTGGTAACCAACCCACGCTAAACCGGGCGGGGGCACCGGGAACAGGAGCGCCGGTTCAGCCACGCACGACGGACCCGCCTCGCCAAAACAACGTTGTACCATTGACGCCGCCCGGGCATTATTCCAACTCGTTGGACAACATTGTGGTCGCCACTTCACGTCGGGCGGCCCTCCCAACCGACGGCGAGTCACCAGTTGTAGTGGAAGCACGTCGGGCCAGGGATCTCCTTCAAACAACACTAAATCATCAGTAGGCATATTCACACAGTCGTGAGAGGATTCATTCCACTCCCCGTCCAAGCCGGAGTTATAGCAGACACGTGGAGGACGAACCGGCCGTGTCCAGTAGTGCACGTCACCGAAATTCACCACGAGGGAACAACCCGGCCGGGGGAGGCGCTAATGCGCAAGATGTTGTGGACCATGGCCACGCACGTCGGGAGGCCGAGTTGACAGCTCGACACGGAGCACGACAACATACTTCGGTTCACCCCACGGCCTCCATGGAGCCAGGGGTGATGTTCAGTTCCTTAGGGGTGCCGTGTTTAACTCCCGCTTTGCGTAATGTGAGACTGCCCAAGGATTTCAAGGGACCTCGTAAGGTACCAAATTACACCGCCGATTTGCAACCAGAGGCGTGGGTGGAGAGTTATGAGATGGCAATGGAGATGTTAGATGTGGATGAGGCAGTGTGTGCTAAATATTTCACCATGATGTTGGAAGGAACAGCTCGCACTTGGTTGAAGAGCTTGCCGACCAACTCGGTTGGATCATGGGCCGAATTGAAGCACCGGTTTATCCAGAACTTCAAGGATACGTGTAAGCAGCCTATGTCAATCGTAGATCTGGCCTCTTGTGTCCAAGAGGAAGGGGAGTCCACGACCCATTGGGTCAAAAGGGTCTCGGCGATTTTGCATTCATCAGATCATATCAATGCAGACACTGTAGTGTTAACATTAGAGGGCAATTGCCATTTCAAACCGTTAAAATAGAAGTTGGGAAGGCTCAAACGTCACTGCAATGACATGTCAACACTCATGGCCGCTTTGGTTAAATACGCCGATTCAGATAATACCAAGGATCCGGATTCAGAGGAGGACAAACCGGAGAAAGGTAAGAAGAACGGCAATGCCAAAGGTCAACAACATAATCCGGCAGGCCATGGAAACGGTGGTAAGCACAAGGCCGACAGTAGCTTGGACTTTGTTGCAAATACCAACGCGCAGGAGAATGGCCAGCGCCGTAAGGGCAAGCAGCCCCAGAGGGGTGGAGGTTCAGGCAACAATTTGGAGCGCTTGTTAAATCAGCCCTGTCCAAAGCATGGATCGAAGGAGAAGCCAGCATCACATCTTTGGAAAGACTGTTATATCATGCGGGATTTCAAGAATTCCAATATGTTCCAATATGACAATGGCCCACCCGGCGGTTCAGGAGGAGGTTTCCACGGGACGGGTTACGGAGGTGGTGGTTCCGGTTCAGGGTTTCCAGGAAACCAAACCGTACACGTCAATCAAGGGCACCAAGGCAACCAGGGAGGTTACAACCATCAGGGGAGTTAGCAGCAGCAGCAGCAGTCGAGTTATCAGAGCAATCCCAAGCAGCTGAACAGCGAGCAATATCATGTCTTCACTACTAGTTTGTGCAAACGTGATCAGAAGCTTCACAAAAGGGTAGTAAATTCTGTTGAGCCGGCAGTACCTCAGTATTTACGCTGGTCTGAGCAACCTATCTTGTGGAGTAGAGATGATCACCCCCCCCCTCGGGTTGATAATCCAGGTCATTTGGCCCTGGTGGTAGCCCCTCAAGTTGGGGGATACAAGTTCACTAAAGTGCTCGTGGATGGGGGAAGTAGTATCAATATTTTGTATTATGATACATTCCGCCGTATGGGGTTGACAGATAAGGATCTTAAACCGTCAAATACGGTCTTTCACGGTGTGGTTCCTGGTAAGTCTGCATACCCTGTTGGCAAGATAGCTTTGGAGGTAGATTTTGGAGATGACTACGAGTCAAGGTCAGAAACATTGACGTTTGAGGTGGTAAAGATCAAAAGTCCGTACCACGCCTTGTTTGGGCAGCCGGTTTATGCTAAGTTTATGGCAAGGCCATGTTATGTTTATCTACAGCTTAAAATGCCAGGTCATAAAGGGACTATCATAGTACATGGAAGTAGAAAGATTGCTTTGGAGTGTGAAGAAGGCGATGCGGCTTACGCTGAGTCAGTTTGTGCCACGGAGGAGTTAAAATTCTATAAGGAGCAAGTTGATCCGCCAGACATGACCTCTTTAAAAAAGCCAACTACGGAACATGATCCAGCGTTGAAGTTCAAATCGGCTACAGACACTAAGATGGTTGACTTTGTTCCTGGCGATTCATCCAAACAGTTCAGCATCAGCACTAACCTGGATCCCAAATAGGAAAGCACGCTCATCGATTTCATCTATGAGAATCGGGACATCTTCGCATGGAAACCTTCTGACATGCCAGGTGTACCGAGGGAACTCGCTGAGCACACAATCAACATTGATCCTAAGTTCAAACCGGCCCGGTAGTTCCTCCACCATTTCAACGAGGAGAGACGCAAGGCTATGGGTGAAGAGGTAGCCCGTCTGTTGGCTGCTGGGTTTATTGTCGAAGTTTTTCATCCAGAGTGGTTAGCCAATCTGGTGCTGGTTCTTAAAAAAACGGCACTTGGCGCATGTGTGTGGACTACACAGATTTAAACAAGGCTTGCCCTACAAACCCCTTTGCTCTCCCTCGCATTGATGAGATAATTGATGCTACGGCGGGTTGTGAACGTTTGTGTTTTCTGGATGCTTACTCTGGTTATCATCAGATCAAAATGGCGGTTAAGGACCAGGAGAAGACAGCCTTCATAACTCCCTTTGGAGCCTTCTGCTACGTTTCCATGCCCTTTGGACTCAAGAGTGCCCAGGCGACTTACCGGCGATGTGTTCAGAATTGCCTTCATAAACAAATTGGGCGCAATGTTCATGTGTATGTGGATGATATTGTGGTCAAATCCAGAAAGGAGGGGACATTGATAGATGATCTACGGGAAACCTTTGACAATCTCCGGGTTTACAAGATGATGCTCAATCAGGAGAAGTGTGTCTTTGGTGTCCTGGCAGGCAAGCTCTTAGGCTTTCTGGTTTCAAACAGAGGCATTGAGGCTAATCCGAAAAAGATTGCAGCAATTACATCCTTGGCTAAACCGGCGTGTATTAACGATGTTCAACGTCTAGCCGGCCGGATTACAGCCTTGAGCTGGTTTATCAGACGCCTTGGAGAGAAGGCCATCCCATTATATCAGATGCTCAAGAAAACAGATAACTTTGTCTGGAGTGAGGCAGCTGATAAGGCGTTTGAGGATCTGAAGAGGCAGCTAGCTGAACCGCCCATGCTTGCAGCGCCGATCGATAAAGAGCCATTATTATTATATGTGGCTGCTAATGCTCGGGTTGTTAGCGTAGCCATTGTGGTAGAGCGCAAGGAGCCTAGCAAGGAGTATCTGGTTCAACGGCCGGTTTATTATATTAGTGAGGTGCTCATTGAGTCAAAGCAGAGGTATCCACATTGGCAGAAACTGGTGTATGGGGTGTTTATGGCAAGCCTGAAGCTTAAACACTATTTTCAAGGCCATCCTATCACAGTGGTCAGTTCAGTTCCTCTGGGCGACATCATTCAAAACAAAGAGGCAACTGGCCGGGTTGCTAAGTGGGCCATTGAGCTTGGACCTCATGGGCTCAAATATATACCCCGCACGGCGATCAAGTCCCAGGCACTCGTGGATTTCATCAATGATTGGACGGAGTTACAGGCACATGAAGAGAAACCAGATAATACATATTGGACTATTCATTTTGATGGGTCCAGACAGTTGGAGGGCTCGGGGGCTGGAGTCGTATTAACTTCCCCACGAGGTGACAAGTTTTGTTATGTCCTCCGTTTAATGTTCCCTTGTACTAACAATGCAGCTGAATATGAGGCTTTACTCCACGGGCTTTGGATGGCTAAACAGATGAATTTGAGCCAAGTTAAGTGCTTCGGCGATTCAGATCTAGTGGCTCAGCAGGTGTCTGGCACTTGGGATTCCAAGGACCCACTCATGGCTACATATCGGCGAGAGGTGGACGCAGTGGCTGGTCACTTTAAAGGTTATCAGGTGGACCATATAGACCGGCGGAAGAATGAAGAGGCGGATGCTTTAAGTCATCTTGGTTCCCAACGTAAATCGGTTCCGCCCAATGTCTTTCTTGATGTGTTGCACAATCCGTCAGTCAAAATACCAACCGAAGAAGATTTGGCTATTCCTGATCCGGAGGCTCAGTTGGTGGCAGCTCTGCATGCCATACCGGATTGGACGATCCCATATCTGGATTACATGAACCGGGGTGAGTTACCAGATGAGGAAACGTTGGCTTGACAGATAATCCGGAGTTCCAAGTCCATGACCATACTTAACGGGGAGTTACATCGTTACAGTGTTTCAGGAGCAATTCAGCGCTGTGTTTCTCCTCAAGAAGGTCGTGAGATTTTGCGAGAAATCCATGAAGGGGATTGCAGTTACCACGCCGGTTCAAAGTCGTTGGTTGCCAAAGCTTTTTGCCACGTATTTTACTGGTTGACGGCGCATGCTGATGCAGAGGATTTAGTCAAGAGATGTGATGGATGTCAAAAATTTGCCCGCCATGCGCACGTTCCGGCTCAAGAGTTGCGGATGATTCCAATTACGTGGCCGTTTGCAACTTGGGGGCTTGATATGGTTGGACCCTTCAAGCGCTCTAAGGACAAGAAGACCCACCTGTTAGTAGCAGTTGATAAATTCACTAAATGGGTGGAGGCAGAGCCAGTCAGCAAGTGTGATGCAGCCACGGCAGTTCAATTCATCAAAAAGGTGATATTCCGGTTTGGCTTTCCACACAGCATTATAACAGATAATGGTACTAATTTATCAAAAGGGGAGATGGAAGAATTCTGTCAATGTGAGCACATTCGGCTTGATATAGCATCAGTGTCTCACCCCCAATCTAATGGTCAAGCGGAAAGGGCAAATCAAGAAATTCTATGGGGTATCAAACCAAGGCTTATGGTTCCCTTAAAGCGGACACCGGGTTGTTGGGTTGAGGAGCTACCTTCTGTGTTATGGAGCATCAACACCACACCCAATAGGTCTACAGGTTACACACCTTTCTTCATGGTTTATGGAGCGGAGGCAGTTCTTCCTAGTGACATCCGTCACGATTCGCCCCGTGTTGCAGCTTATGTTGAAGCTAATAATGAGAAGGCACGTCAGGATTCTCTGGACCTGTTGGATGAAGAGCGTGATCTTGCAGCAGCATGTTCGGCGATTTATCAACAAGATCTTCGACATTATCACAGCCGCCGGGTTAAAACTAGAACCTTTCAAGAAGGTGATTTGGTGCTCCGGCTCATCCAAGATCAGACTGATATGCACAAGTTATCCCCCCCTTGGGAAGGACCCTTTGTGGTCAGCAAAAATCTGCACAACGGATCTTACTACCTCATTGATGTTCAAGAGCACGTCAATCGGAGGAGGAGACAAAGCGGCCATGGAACATAGCTCTCCTTTGGCCTTACTATACTTGAAGCCATAGGCTCTTCATCTATACATATTTATGACAGTGTATATATCACATAATAAACCGGAGCCTCCGTTATAAGCGGGGTATCTGTTCTTTCTTATATCATGTGTGTGCTTTTACAAGTTAACTGACAAAGCGGAGTCTTTGTTAAACCGGCTTTAGTAGCTGCATAGAGATAAAGAAAATCACTAGGGGGCTTGGTCATGTTTGAACCACAACTACACCTCTTGATAGGCATTTCAGCCACAAAAGGAAAAATTTGTGGAGCCAAAGAGAGTGTTGTACACAGTACAGACTCAAACATAGGCGCACACTGAGCATCGCTCACAAAGTTACTTGGGGGCTCTTTTTTGCAAAGCAACAAAGAGTTTGAAAGGACCCTCGTAATTGGCTATCAAGCCACGACTTGGAAGCCTGGTGTATTCACCTAAAAAACCCAGGTTAGCCTGCCTTCATCAAGTAAGCCACTCCTGTCTAGGTAATCCTGGTATGACCCATCGAACGTTTGACAAGTCACTCTTTTACAGACCCTGAACTTGTCACAGTTAAAATGATGATTGGTTAATTGGAGGCCCATCTTAAAAGGCTTTGTTAAATGGTTTAACTCAGAGGCCTGGCAGCCCATGAAAAGCCTCGATTTGGAGCCTGGCAGCTCGTAAAAAGCCTCGCATATTTTCCTATTTGAATTTTGTTTATTGAAAATCATAAGTATTTTTTGATAAACCGGCGTCCTTGACCCGGCTTGCTTTTCAACTACCAGTTGTTGGCACATGATCAATTATAAACCGGTGTTCATTGACCCGGTCTGGTTTGACTAAATCACCAGTGTTATAAAGAAAATCCGGTAGTTATACCGGTCTGGTTTAATATATAGACCAGCATTATGAAGATGAAATTATCAAACGTTCCAGATTGGTATTAACACCTTTGCCGTATGCATGTTTGGTTAATCAATGAGGTATGTTCTGTACATTACTTTTTGTACAAACACTTGATTATTCATCTAAGTACTATATACTTCTTGGATATTATGACACGTCTAGCGGTAAACTGCTAGACACTTTTAAGTTTTTGTACCCAGGAAGGCAATTCATCATGGGTTATGCATAAATATATCCCGAAGGGCGGCACAGATTGTCACAAATTATTATGAAACATGCTCGATGGCATGGCAAATAAACGGAGTTTCAGCTATCCTATTACATGAAGCTTCAAAGCGGCTCAAACAGTGCCATTGTTTTTCATAGTAGCCATATAAACCGGCGACCGGATCAGGACTCTTCATCGCGACGGTTTGATGGTTGCGGATCAGTTGATGTAGGCACTTCTTCATCCCTCCCCAAACGCTGGAAATTAGCCGTTGAACAATCGATTCCGGTTAAAGCTTGGAACACTGCTTCCTCATGGATAAGATTGGAAGGGTTAATATCAGGGGCGTAAGTGTGCTTATGAATCGGAGGCACAAGTTCTTCGACTTCATGGATGTCGGCCGGCTGTCTTTTCCCTTCTGCATCATAAAACGGTTGAAAATGGGACAAATCGGTATCCTCGGCCAACTTGCTAGCCGCTGGCCGCATCTGTTTGGTCAGCCGCCAAAGATCATCATTGTCGATGTTTGAACCGTCTACTTTAATGCCTGGGTATCCTTTAATGATATCCTCCGCTTCAAGGTCTGGAATCCAGGCCTTGGCTCGAATAAGGGCGGTTAAAGCTCCTGCTCTGGCAGTGGCTCTCTTCAACTCGGCAATACGGGCTGGTAACATGCCCAGCTTCTCAAGGGTCTCCTTAATCAAAGTTGGAGCCAGTTTTTTATAAGCCGCCGTACTAATGGCCCGCTGAGACCCAGAGTATAGTTGCTCAACCAATGTATATGCCGCTTTGAGCTTCATCCGCATATTTGCACCAAGATGAGTGGTCTGAGTGCCTGCCAAAGATTTTATCAACATTTTGGTCAGTTTTAAGATTCATTAACTGGCGCAACATACATAAGCAGACACTTGCCAAAGATAGTAGAGGTCATAGCATTGATTTGGTGTTTCAAACCGGCTAGTTCTTCAACCACTGGTTTCAGGGCTGCCTCGGTGTCTACAGCTCTTTTGGTTAAACCGGCTTTTTCGGTTTCCCATTCAGCACGCTCTTGGTTGAAGGATTCTTTCAGCTTTTCCATTCTGGCCAGGGCCTGGGTCAGCTCCTCTTTGGCTTTTGCAGCTTCGGCTTGTTGAGACTTCACATTTTCTTGCAAGTCAGAATTTGGAGCATCTTTGCTTCTCAGTTCAGCCTGCAACATTGAAGGTATATTCAACAAACAACATATTTATGCACTAAATATGAAGCATATAACAAGTTATACACTTCATACTTGGGGGCTAATGCCTATTTTCTCTCAAATACTACACTCTACACAAGTCTCCAGAACAATGCAAGCATTATCCTTGACACTTGGGGGCTAATGTGCGTCTGTTCTAAAACGGCTGTGTGAATTAAAAACCGGATTAACTTGCCAAGTTAAACCAGCCTTTGGGGGCAATGCTGCAGAAAGTTATTTAATTTTTTCAAGGTGAGTCTTATCTATTATTGGTGACACGCCATTGCAAGGATCAATGATGGGATGCTTGAAGTGTTATAAAGACCCGGTTTGTGATTAACAATCATAAAACGGGCCTTGGGGGCTACTTGGGATAGTGTTTCAGCTATAAATCAATATACAAAGGGAGAAGAATTTACCTCATATCGCTCTTTCATCAAGTTCACCAAACTGGCTTCATAATCCCGGTTTGAGTGCAGACGGTTCAAGAAGCCGGAATGAAGCTCATCAGTGTTAAGATGAGCATAGTTTGATAAGTCGCTGCTCCATTTACCTTTATCCCTGGCAATTTGCTCTTCTTTGGCACTATGCTGAGCTAAAATGACGGGATGGCCAGGAGAGCTGTGGCCTATTCCAGTAATAATAACATCATCACCTTGGCCTTCAGGATTTTTGGTGGATGATGCTAGAATTTTAGTGTCTTTCACCGGACTAGCCCGGTTTCGTTTTGCCATTTCAGCATCGGGTGCGGCAGCCTCAGCATCTGTTGGTTCGTTGGTATGTTGGCCTTCAAGGGGTGGATCATCAAAAGTAGCTTCAGGATGGGGGCCTTCCGGTTCGCCAGTCTGTTCCGGTTCACCTCTTGGTTCTTCTTCTTCGGCTACAGGGTCTTCTGGCGGATTGGTGACCCGAGCTTTCTTGCTGGGTCTGGCTTTGGCCCTGTAAATAGAATAAAAAAGGGTTAACATCCTGTTCAAAGGATTTAGGGCGCATTAAAAGGAAAGGTTTTTACAACTCACCCGGCCACAGTTTTCAAAGGGGGGAGTTGAGTTGTTGTCGATTCACCGGAAGAGGAAGGAGGTGTCACCTGATAATTTGAATTGGACGAATTAAGAGGCTGTCTGAAATAACCTGCCTTGGGGTAAGAATGGTCAGAAGTAGGAGAGACCTCATACCGGCGCTTCCGAACTGGAGTGTCAGGTAAACCGGCTGAAGTGACCTGTTGGCCACTGTGCCGGGTTGTCCGGCGAGCTTCATGCTGTTGAGTCTTCAAAATAAATGTTGGATCCAAGTGAGCAAGAGGATGAGAAAAGCTTACTTTCCGGACTGCTTGGCGAGATTTTTGTGTTGGCATAGAGTCTGAACCAGAGGAAAGGGTAATTACCTCTACGTCATCAGCTTGACTAGCTTCTGCATCCTCCTGAGGAAGATCATTGTTAATGAGATGCATAAAAAGAGAGCCAAGTGAGTCAAGTTCTACCTCAACTTCTGGATCATCAGTATCATCATCAAGCTCCATATTAATCCGGTCAGCCATTTTCCGCTTTCACGTCCGTTTTGCGGCTTTGGTCTTTGGGCGGGATGGCTTGACCGCTTTGTCTCCAGTTGGCTTTGCCGCTTTCTCTATGGATTTCCGTTTCCAGAAGGGGTCATCACCCTATATATATAAAGAAGAAGGGTTACAGATTGTATAAGTTAAATATATTAGAGATGAAGAGGAAGTGTAATGCTTACAGCAGGCGGTTTGTTCTTGGCATAGAAGGGACTCAGACCGGTTTGACTACAGACCAGTTCCGATTCATTCAGAATCTTCTTTACACCTTCAGTAACTTCTTCCTCAGATAATTGGATGTTGCAATGGCGTTGAGGGTCGTCAACCTAACCGGTATATTCGCACATTAAACCGGGACGCCGGCTTAGCGGCAAGATACTCTAGAATATCCAATAGCGCACAAAATCCATGCCTGTTAAACCGTTTGCCATAAAGGCCCGGAGCTTGGCCAGTTGAGGAGCGTATTTCGCCCTTTCTGAAGAGCTCAGGCGTTGTGGCATTGGGTGAGTATTGGATAGTCTGTGATCACGAAAGCTGGGGAGGGGATTTTCATCCTCAGGCGAAGTGTCTCTGCAATAAAACCATGTTTGGTTCCATTCCTTTGGGTGGCTATGATGTTTGGCATGAGGAAATTCCACTTCTTTCCGCTTCTGAATCGAGACACCACCAAGTTCTGTGTTCGGGCCATTTACAAACTCTGTGCGCCGATTTAAGTGAAAGAAATCCTGGAACAGTTCTGCAGTTGGTTCTTCTTGTAAATATACTTCACAGAAGACCTGGAAGTTGCATAAGTTGGAAACTGAGTTGGGACCAATATCTTGTGGATGTAGTTGAAAGCTGGCAAGCACATCTCGATAAAACTTTAACCCTGGCGGTTTGAAACCACGGCCTATATGGTCAACAAAGACCACCACCTCGCCCTGCCTTGGTGTTGGAGGATTTTCTATTCCTGGTACTCGCCATTTGATCTCAGTTTTATTAGGCAGAGAGCCGATGCTAACCATCTCATTCAACTGAGCCTCAGTAACCCGGGAACGAGCCCAGTTGCAGGCAGTGAATTGTTTGGCCATTGCAAAGCGAACAAGATGAAAATGAAAGGCCAGTTTATAAATTACGCATGATTATATACAAGAGACAAGGGAGTAAGAAACATACTGATATGTGAAATGGTACAACCCGGAGACCAATGCAATAAGAGAAAAAGGGTATACTAGCACAGGATTACTCAGACACTGTTAAACTGGAGCATAATTATGAAGGTAAAATGCTCCTCCGGTTTATCAGAGGGCTAATGGCATAGACTGTTTATACAAGGTCAAACCGCCTATATTGGTGCGAGGAGAAACGGATCTCACAGGAACATAGAAACAGATCTCACAGTGACATATAAAACTTTCGGATCTAAGATAAGACAGAAAAGCAAAAATAATTGGATCTTGAAGGGGTGCAGAACTGAAGCAATTTATGACAGACTAGATCAGTTCTTTGCGCATAAGGATTTGTGATGACCATGGTAGGTTAGCTACGGCAAGAGATACGGCAAGCATGAAGTGTTCATCTACATACTAAAGGAAGAACAGGGAAGAACAACACTGATGAACTTCGGAAGAACTGCGAAGAACGTCGAAACCCTAGAAAAGATTTGTGGCGAAAAAGTAGAGAACTTACCGGAGCTGGTGAGGAAGCGGAAAGGCGCCACAATATTCTGGTGCGTTCAGGGTGATGCAGCGGCCAGGGTCGGAGCAGAGGCGACGGTCGACGGTGGCGGTGGAGCTCCAGAGGCTGAGCGGCGCAAGGAAGACGACGCGAAGAGGCATGGGGGGAAGGTGAAAATGACCCCTCGGCCCTATTTATAAGGTGAAGCGATAAAACGGCAAGCACGGGAATCGAGGAGCCCAAAAAATGGATAAGTTAATAAAGGTGTCGCCTTGATGACTGAATATATATTAAATGAAGGTAATCTCCGACATCAACGGATGGATGACATCAGGGCGGTTTATCATAATTTTGAAGTATGACGTCATGGCGGTTTACAAGATCAAAAGTGAAGATAGGAGAGAAGATTTTTTCTAAGTGTAGAAGATTGACATGAACAAGTTCAAACCAATCTAGGGCCTAATGTTGGGGATATTACTACTGGAGGTAAACCGGCCTTATGTAGCCGGGTTGACTCTTTGAAGATTAGAAGCCCATGAAGATGTGAGGATAATGGCGCTTTAAGGAAGGCCCAAGGCCCAAAGGCGGGTTATAGCCTGTAAATGTAAACCGACCTAGTCAAATAACTTGTATGATAAGATAGGGAGAGTAGAGACCGAACCGGACACGTTTATGATCCGGCTTCGGGGCTCTGTAGTCCGGCGGGCGTCAACCTATGTATATAAAGGGACGACCCGGCCGCGGTTTAGAGACAGACAACAACAACTCGAGAGCCAGACAAAGAGGATTCTCTCCCTGGCCTTCGAAACCCTAGCAATACCAATCACAACTAGACGTAGGCTTTTACCTTCCTCGAAGGGGCCGAACTAGTATAAAATTCCCTGTGTCCCTTTGTCCGGTTTAACACCTTAAGCTAACCCATAGCGATGGCTCCACGACTAAGTCCTTTCACAAGGACATCTGCCGTGACAAACCCACGGCAGGTGTAAGGTGCGGAATATTGATGCTTGATCCCCTCATCACTAAGAAACTCATACAAGGTGTAGTTCTTGAACTTGGTGCCCTTGTCACTTCTTATCGCCAAGATCTTTGCATTGTGTTGGCGTTGAGCTTCATTTGCAAAGTCAATGACAGTTTGTTGGGTCTCACTCTTCCTCTTGAAGAAGTATACCCGAGTGTATCTTGAATAATCATCCACAATCACCAAGCAATACTTTCTACCCCCAAGACTATCAAAGGATGGAGGCCCAAAGAGATCCAAGTGAAGGAGCTCCAAAGCCTCTTCGAGTAAATGATAGTCGTGGGAGCGTGAGCCTTCTCATGTAGCTTTCCTTCGATACAAGCACTGCAAGCACGATCTTTCGAAAAACTAACATTTGTTAGTCCACGGACATGGTGCCCCTTGAGAAGACTTTGCAAAGATCTCATATTGACATGGGATAAGCGGCGATGCCAAAGCCATCCCACGTCAACTTTAGCCATTAGGCATGTCGCGGTCTTAGTGGGTCGCTCCGAAAAGTTAATCACATAGAGACCATTCTCGACATGCCCAACAAAGGCTACTTTAAGAGTCTTGCTCCACAAGAGGGCCACGATATCAATATCAAAGAAAGTGGCAAAGCCCATGAGTGCAAGTTGATGAACGGAAAGTAAATTGTATGCAAGGGACTCAACGAGCATGACTTTATCAATCGTGAGATCATGAGAAATGACACCCTTGCCAAGCCCCAATACCTTAGAAGACGAGGCATCACCCCACTTTACATTGGTGGGCATAGATGGAATCTTGTGCACGTCCACCACCAAGTCCTTGCTTCCGGTCATATGATTAGTGGCTCCACTATCGAGCAACCATGATCCCTCACCGGAAGCAAACACCTACAAGAGATCAATGCTTGGTTTTAGGTACCCATTTTGTAATGGCTCCTTTGATGTTAGCAACAACGGTCTTAGGAACCCAAATAGACCATTCAATGTATTCATAAGGAGAACCAACAAATTTAGCATAAACATGCACATCACTAGCACGACACAACACATAAGAAGGGTTAAAGTCGCCGTCTTTGTTGGAAGGCGTGCCATTGCCCTTCTTGACACCACCACCCTTCTCATTGTTCTTCTTCTCCTTAGAAGCACCCTCTCCCTCCTTCACAAAAGTTTGCTTGAGAGGAGAAGGTCGTTTGGCCTTGTCATTCTTCTTCTTGTTCTTGGGCTTGTAAGCAAACCCAATTCCCTCCTTGCCCACAACTTCCCTTTGATTGCTAAAAAGGTCGTTGAGGTTCTTCTCACCTTGTATGCAAGACGCAAGGCCTTTCTCAAGTTGCTCCTTCAACTTAGCATTCTCCTCCACAAGATGCACATGCTCACAACATGGGTTAGTAGCATCTGCATTATCAATTAAGACCATATGAGGAAAAGTGGCATTTTCCTTAGTTAGCTTCACTTGGAGTTGATCATGAGACTCTTTGAGGCTAGCATGAGCACCCTTAAAGGCTTTGTGAGCCTTGTCAAGTAAATCAAACTCCTCCTTGAGTCTAGCAAGATCAACCCCAAGTTTGGCCTTCTCAGAATTGAGCACACGAGATACAACAAGTGCATGATCAAGATCTTTCTTTAATTTAGCATGATCATCATTGTGTGACTCCTCAAGAGCCAAACGATGGCCATGCTCTTCCTCAAGAGCATTAGAGAGATCCAATATCTCATCGGCATTTACCCTTGAGCTTATTCATAAAAGACTCAAATTCATTTTCTTCCTCATTAGACCCCTCACTTTCATCAATGCAATCCGTCAAACAGGGATTAGTAGTGATGGTAGTTTTGATGTTGGGGGTTGCCTTGTTGATGGCTTTGGCCATGAGGCACTTGACGGTGATGTTCTCATTGGGTGAGTCAAAGAGGGACACCCGCCGAGTTGTTGCAATGGCAACGGGGGCCATGGCCACCGTCTCACCGTCTTCATCATCGTCATCATCCTCATTGTACTCTTCTTGTGCCACCAACCCCTTGGGAGAAGTCTTCTTGGTGAAGTTGATCTTGTTGGGGGAGGACTTGGCCTTGTCTTTCCAGATGAGCTTGCAACCATTGTCTTCCCTCTTCTCATATCGGAACTCCGCAACAAAATGGCTTACATTGCCACAATTATAGCAAGTCCTCACACGTTGCTTGCCCTTCGTGCCACTTGAATTGTTCTTGTTGAAGTTGGGCCTTGCGTTCTTCTTGCTCCAAAATTTCCTTGAAGCAAGAACCATGTGCTCATGATAAGCATATTTTGTATCTTCAGGGTTGCTCTCCTCTTCTTCCTCTTCATCCTCTTCTTCCACACTAGCCTTGGCCTTCAAGGCAAGGTTGGGCTTCTTTGCTCTTTGAGAACGCAACATTGCATTGTCGGTGGTCTTGTCCAAGATACTCATTGCCACAAACTCATCCAACACTTCACTTGAGGACAAGGTGTGGAAGTCCGGCCTTTGATGGATGACGGAAGACATGGCCTTATGGTAAGGCATCATGGATTTGAGAAACTTGCGCTTGATCCAATTTTCATTTGTGTCCTTGCTCCCATGATCTCGGAGTGAGACGGCGAGAGTGGTTAATCTCCGGTAAAGCTCACGAGGTTCTTCACCTTCATTCATTGCTAATTCATCAGCTTCATCTTGCACCACTTCATAGTTGGAGTGTTGAGTGCTTGCGCTTCCCTTGTAAAGGGAAACAACATGGTGCCATGCTTCCTTTGCCACGGTGAATGGTTGAAGATGCACAATATCTTCGGATGGAATTGCATCTTGGATGATGAAGAGAGCATTCTCGTTGAATTGATGACCCACAGCTTCTCGAGGGGTGAAGTTGCTTGGGTCATGCGGATAGAAACCTTGCTCAATGATTCTCCAAAGATTAGTATTTACATGATTTAAATGACGTTTAAAGCGATAGACCCAAGAGTCAAAATCCTCATTTTTCACAATCTTAGGAGGAGAACCCGCATGATTTAAATGAGTGGAGGGAACCGATCCTCCGTAAGTGAGAGGACGTTCAACATGGGCAAAGATGTCGTTTCCACTTTTACCACTAGACAAAGGAACTTTATCACTAGTAGCTTCCCCCTTATCGGAGTTAGCATCCATCACCTTGTTAGTGGGATCGACCACTTCCAACGGTGCGGTGGATAATTTAAGACCATCAAGAAAGTTCTTAAGCATGCCTTTGACCTCGGCCGTCATGGAGGTTTTCAATGTGTCCAAGTCCACATTGAACTCCTCACGTGAGACCGAGGTTCCCCCATCGGCCGTAGACGAGGACAGAATCACACCGGGGTGCTCCTCCTCACCGTCTACAATGTCAACCATACTCTTCGGACGGTAAAGTCCTTAATAAAGAGACGAGACTATGATACCAATTAAAAGGATCAATATAGTTGACTAGAGGGGGGTGAATAGGCAACTAACAATTTTTAGCTTTTCTTTAACAATTTAAACTTTGTATCAAAGTAGGTTGTCTAGATATGCAACTAGGTGAGCAACCTATATGATGCAACAACAACAAGCACTCAAGCAAGAAAGTGATGCAACACAATGTAAGCTTGCATAAGTAAAGGTACGAGATAACCAAGAGTGGAGCCGGTGGAGACGAGGATGTGTTACCGAAGTTCCTTCCCTTTGATAGGAAGTACGTCTCCGTTGGAGCAGTGTGGAGGCACAATGCTCCCCAAGAAGCCACTAGGGCCACCGTATTCTCCTCACACCCTCAAACAATGCGAGATTCCGTGATTCCACTATTGGTGCCCTTGAGGCGGCGACTGAACCTTTACAAACAAGGTTGGGGCAATCTCCACAACTTAATTGGAGGCTCCCAACGACACCACGAAGCTTCACCACAATGGACTATGGCTCCGCGGTGACCTCAACCATCTAGGGTGCTCAAACACCCAAGAGTAACAAGATCTGCAAGGGATTAGTGGGGGAATCAAATTTCTCTTGGTGGAAGTGTAAATCGGAGCCTTCTCAACCAATCCCTAGAAAATCAACAAGTTTGATTGGCTAGGGAGAGAGATCAGGCGAAAATGGAGCTTGGAGCAATAATGGAGCTTAGGAATGGAAGAGGTAGTCAACTCAGAGATGAAGACTCCCCTTTTATAGTGATAGGACAAATCCAACCGTTATCCACTTACTCAGCCCGTTACGCGTTGTACTACCGCACCAGGCAAGCGGTACTACTGCAATGGCCTGCGGTACTACCACGGGGCACCGCGGTACTACCGCATGCGCGGCAGGAGCTAGGCCAGCCCTGACGCATTGAAGCAGAGAGCGGTAGAATCGCCGGAGCGGTACTACTGCTCCCCCTTGCGGTACTACCGCAAGGCATGGTTTGTCTAGGTTGGTAAGGCACAGACATATAAAAATGCATCCGTGGCTACATCCGCTGAGTTCTGATCTATGCAAAAATCCAACGCGGTACTACTGCGAACCTGGAGCGGTACTACCACGTAGGGCGCGGGTGTAAAAAATTACATCCGCCCCTACTTCCGCTCATGATGTTGTGCCTGGACAGAGGCCACGGTACCACGTAGGGCAAGGGACTGCGGTACTACCGCGACCGCGGCCGGTACTACCGTGAGCCTTTGCGGTACTACCACTCCCATGAGCAGTACTACCGCATGCCCCAGCACAACCAACACTAGGAGTCCTTCATTTTGCAGAGATACGGATAAACAGAGGATGCTCCAAAGAGCCAAAGAAAAGGTGGTGCAAAAAGAACATACGTGTACATGATGATTCCACACAAACCTTTCCAGAGCGGACCCCCCCTCTTAATAGTATGGCTTTCCTATGACTCAAATCCACCGAAAAGAAACGTATGGAAAACTCCGTCTTCATTAGACTCCGAGGGGCAACGACTCGTCTTGTGCCTAAACATGAGATATCTGAAATACTCTATGCACACGATTAGTCCGCAAAAGCATTGTCATCAATCACCAAAACCACTTAGGGATAAATATGCCCTTACACGGCCTTTCCATGATAGGGGAAACCAGCTTGACTCCAGGCTGGCCGAAGACAAAGTCGCCTCCGGATGACCGATTGTGAGTTTCGTAGCTAAGAGTCCGGCGGGCTTCAAACTCCCATCTTCGGACCCGACAGTTTGCTCTGGATCAAAGGCCAGAGCGGTGGTCAGGGCCGTGAACCCTTCGAAGATCAAGTCTCCTCGGATATCGGCGACATAATTTAGGTTCCCAAAACTGACCAGGGGCGTGGCTGTCGATCTGTTCGAGGTGGTCAATCGAGTTGGCATGCAGAACGAAGCCGTCAAACACAAAAATCTGGCCGGGGAGGAAGGTTTCCCTGGAAACGACATCATTGTTGATGATAGAACGAGCCATCGAACCTTCTATCGACGGCACAGTGGAACTCTCAATGAAAGCACCAATGTCGGTGTCAAAACCGGCCGATCTCGGGTAGGGGGTCCCGAATTGTGCGTTTGAGGATTGAAGGTAACAGGAGATAAGGGGGACACGATTTTTACCCAGGTTCGGGCCCTCTTAATGGAGGTAAAACCCTACTTCCTGCTTGATTGTATTTGATGAGTATAGGGGTTACAAGAGTTGATCTACCTCGAGATCGTACTGGCTAAACCCTAGATGTCTAGCCTGTATGAATTCTGATAGCCTCTACGGACTAAACCCTCTGGTTTATATAGACACCGGAGGGGCCTAGGGTTGTACATAGTCAGTTTACAAAGAAAGGAAAATACACATCCGGACATTTAAACTTGCCATCCACGCAAAGGAGAGTCCCATCCGGACACGTGGAAGGTCTTCTGCCTTGTACTTCATGGCGCATCAGTCCGTCCCATATCAAATAGCCCGAACACCCGGGGACCCCTTAGTCTAGGACTCCCTCACCCCCTTTGGATATTAGTGGGGTATATCATGTTGATATCTTTGACGTCATGTGGGAATTGTTTCTGTCGGCTAGTGCTTAGCCCAGAGTGGCCATATTCTTGTTGCGAGTTCGGCTTTTGCTCTAGTTTTCGGCCGCCATCTTACCGGCTTGCTTGATCATCCAGCAATTCCGGTTGGAATGAGTAGCTAGCTTGTTGGGAGCACCGTGGATGGCACACGACTTGTCTAGGATTTGGTCCATTGTTGAAGGGCTATCCCTGTGGCCTTGATCACTACAAAAAAGACACTTCTGTGACATTATGTCTCAAATGATTTTTTTCTATCATGGATGTGACATTTCCAATTATGTTGTTCGTTGGCTGCTCCGCTTATGATTTCTAAGATGGTTGATTGAGCATCCCCTCTTGAGAGATTTGAGTTTAAGATCGACCAAGAGAAAAGCAAGAGCCAAAACTTAGATAGTTTTTGAGTATCACGACAGACCTGAGTTAGAGTTCTTGTACCTATTACTCTTGAGAGCTATGCACTCTCTAGACAGATAGGTGTCGGCTTGAGTGTCGAAGAGTAATTGTCTTCACCAAGCAAAGTGTTCAACAACCAAGACTAGTTGTGGTTTGTGAAGAAGTCTGTAGAAAGTTTGGAGTTCGCCGACAAGTATCTACCATGAGTGAAATCAACTGGAGTCTGGTGAGCTCTAAGTTGAAGGAGAATATGAGGGACAGAGGTTTGCTCCTGTGTTCAATCACAAGTCCATCCAACCAGACGTAGTCCGTTGGCATAAGGGTGAACTGGCCTATCAAATGAAGGAAATATGCCCTAGAGGAAATAATAAAGTTATTATTTATTTCCTTATTTCATGATAAATGTTTATTATTCATGCTAGAATTGTATTAACTAGAAACTTGATACATGTGTCAATACATAGACAAACAGAGTGTCACTAGTATGCCTCTACTTGACTAGCTCGTTGATCAAAGATGGTTATGTTTCCTAGCCATAGACATGAGTTGACATTTGATTAATGGGATCACATCATTAGGAGAATGATGTGATTGACTTGACCCATTCCGTTAGCTTAGCACGACGATCGTTTAGTTTGTTGCTATTGCTTTCTTCTTGACTTATACATGTTCCTATGACTATGAAATTATGCAACTCCCGTTTACCGGAGGAACACTTTGTGTTCTACCAAACATCACAACGTAATTGGGTGATTATAAAGGTGCTCTACAGGTGTCTCCGAAGGTACTTGTTGAGTTGGCGTATTTCGAGATTAGGATTTGTCACTCCGATTGTCGGAGAGGTATCTCTGGGCCCACTCGGTAATACACATCACTATAAGCCTTGCAAGCATTGTAACTAATGAATTAGTTGCGGGATGATGTATTATGAAACAAGTAAAGAGACTTGCCAGTAATGAGATTGAACTAGGTATTGAGATATCGACGATCGAATCTCGGGCAAGTAACATACCGATGACAAAGGGAACAATGTATGCTGTTATGCGGTTTGACCGATAAAGATCTTCGTAGAATATGTGGGAGCCAATATGAACATCCAGGTTCCGCTATTGGTTATTGACCGGAGACGTGTCTCGGTCATGTCTACATAGTTCTCGAACCCGTAGGGTTCGCACGCTTAAAGTTTGGTGACGATCGGTATTATGATTTTTTGTGTTTTGATGTACTGAAGGTAGTTTGGAGTCTCGGATGTGATCACGGACATGACGAGGAGTCTCGAAATGGTCGAGACGTAAAGATTGATATATTGGACGGCTATATTCGGACACCGTAAGTGTTCCGGATGTTTTCGGAGAAAACCGGAGTGCCAGAGGGGTTACCGGAACCCCCCGGGGAAGTATTGGGCCTTAGTGGGCCTGAGGGGAGAGAGAGGGCAGAAGCCGAGGAGGTGGCACGGCCCCTCCCATGAGGAGTCCGAATTGGACTAGGGGAAGGGGGTGCGACCCCTCTTTCCCTCTCCCTCTCTTTCCTTCCCCCTTCCCTCTTCCTAGTTGGACTAGGAAAGGATGAATCCTCTTCCTAGTAGGAAGAGGATTCCTCCTCTCCTTGGGGCGCACCAAGGCTGGCCGGCCTCCCCCTTGCTCCTTTATATACGGGGGCCGGGGGGTCACCCAAAGACACACAAGTTGATTGTTCCAAGCCGTGTGCGGTGCCCCCCTCCACCATAATCCACCTCGATCATATCCTAGCGGTGCTTAGGCAAAGCCCTGCATAGGTAGCATCATCATCGCCGTCATCACGCCGTCGTGCTGACGAAACTCCCCTGTGAAGCTTTGCTGGATCGGAGCTCGCGGGACGTCATTGAGTTGAACGTGTGCAGAACTCAGAGGTGTCGTGCGTTCGGTACTTGGATCGATCGGATCATGAAGACGTACGACTACATCAACCACATTGTGCTAACGCTTGCACATTCAGTCTATGAGGGTACGTGGACACACTCTCCCCTCTCGTTGCTATGCATCACCATGATCCTGTGTGTGTGTAGGAATTTTTTTGAAATTACTATGTTCCCCAATAGTGGCATCCGAGCCAGGTTTATGCGTAGATGTTATATGCACAAGTAGAACACAGGTGAGTTGTGGGCGATACAAGTCATACTGCTTACCAACATGTCATACTTTGGTTCGGCGGTATTGTAGGGTCAAGTGGCCCGGACCGACATTACGCGTACGCTTACGCGAGACTGGTTCTACCGACGTGCTTTGCACACAGGTGGCTGGCAGGTGTCAGTTTCTCCAACTTTTGTGGAACCGAGTGTGGCTACGCCCGGTCCTTGAGAAGGTTAAAATAACATCAACTTGACAAACTATCGTTGTGGTTTTGATGCGTAGGTAAGATTGGTTCTTGCTCAGCCCATAGAAGCCACGTAAAACTGGCAACAACAAAGTAGAGGACGTCTAACTTGTTTTTGCAGGGCATGTTGTGATGTGATATGGTCAAGACGTGATGAGATATAAATTGTTGTATGAGATGATCATGTTTTGTTAAAGTTACCGGCAACCGGCAGAAGCCTTATGGTTGTCTCTTTATTGCATAAGATGCAAGCACCATACAATTGCTTTACTTTATCACTATGCGATAGCAATAATTGCAAGAGCAATAGTTGGCGAGACGACCATGTGACGACACATTGATAGAGATCAAGGTGATGGAGATCATGGTGTCATGCCGGTGACGATAGAGATCATGACGGTACTTTGGAGATGGAGATCAAAGGCGCAAGATGATCATGGCCATATCATGTCACATATTTTGATTGCATATGATGTTTATCCTTTATACATCTTATTTTGCTTAGTTCGACGGTAGCATTATAAGATGATCTCTCACTAAATTTCAAGGTATAAGTGTTCTCCTTGAGTATGCACCGTTGCAAAAGTTCTTCGTGTTGAGACACCACATGATGATCGGGTGTGATAAGCTCTACGTTCAAATACAACAGGTGCAAGATAGTTTTGCACACGCGGAATACTCAGGTTAAACTTGACGAGCCTAGCATATGCAGATATGGCCTCGGAACACTAGAGACCGAAAGGTCGAGCGTGAATCATATAGTAAATATGATCAACATAGTGATGTTCACCATTGAAAACTACTCGATCTCACGTGATGATCGGACATGGTTTAGTTGATTTGGATCACGTGATCACTTAGATGATTAGAGGGATGTCTATCTAAGTGGGAGTTCTTAAGTAATATGATCAATTGAACTTTAATTTATCATGAACTTAGTCCTGGTAGTATTTGCATAACTATGTTGTAGATCAATAGCTCGCGATGTAGCTCCCTGTTTATTTTGATATGTTCCTAGAGAAAAATAAGTTGAAAGATGTTAGTAGCAATGATGCGGACTAGCTCTATAATCTGAGCATTATCCTCATTGCTGCACAGAAGAATTATGTCCTTGATGCACTGCTAGGTGACAGACCTATTGCAGGAGCATATGCAGACGTTATGAATGTTTGGCTAGCTCAATATGATGACTACTTGATAGTTTAGTGCACCATGCTTAACAGCTTAGAATCGGGACTTCAAAGACGTTTCGAACGTCATGGATCATATGAGATGTTCCAGGAGTTGAAGTTAATATTTCAAGCAAATACCCGAGTTCAGAGATGTGAAGTCTCCAACAAGTTCTATAGCTAAAAGATGGAGGAGAATAACTCAAGCAGTGAGCATGTACTCAGATTGTCTGGGTACTACAATCACTTGAATCAAGTGGGAGTTAATCTTCTAGATAAAATAATGATTGACAGAATTCTATAGTCACCATCACCAAGTTAGTAGAACTTTGTGATGAACTATAGTATGCGAGGGATGACGAAAATGATTCTCGAGCCTTTCATGATGATGAAATCGATGAAGGTGGAAATAAAGAAAGAGCATCAAGTGTTGATGATTAACAAGACCGCTAGTTTCAATAAAAGGGCAAAGGGAAAGAAATGGAACTTCAAGAAGAACGGCAAGCAAGTTGCTGCTCAAGTGAAGAAGCCCAAGTCTGGACCTAAGCCTGAGACTAAGTGCTTCTACTGCAAAGGGACTGGTCACTGGAAGCAAAACTGCCCCAAGTATTTGGCGGATAAGAAGGATGGCAAAGTGAACAATGCTATATTTGATATACATGTTATTGATGTGTAATTTATTAGTGTTTATAGCAACCCCTTGGTATTTCATACTGGTTCAGTTGCTAAGAGTAGTAACTCGAAACAGGAGTTGCAGAATGAACAAAGACTAGTTAAGGTTGAAGTGACGATGTGTGTTGGAAGTGGTTCCAAGATTGATATGATCATCATCGCACACTCCCTATACTTTCGGGATTAGTGTTAAACCTAAATAAATGTTATTTGGTGTTTGCGTTGAGCATGCATATGATTTGATCATGTTTATTGCAATACGGTTATTCATTTAAGTTAGAGAATAATTGTTGTTATGTTTACATGAATAAAACCTTCTATGGTCATACACCCAATGAAAATGGTTCGTTGGATCTCGATCGTAGTGATACACATATTCATAATGTTGAAGCCAAAAGATACAAAGTTAATAATGATAGTGCAACTTATTTGTGGCACTACCGTTTAGGTCATATTGGTGTAAAGCGCATGAAGAAACTCCATGCTGATGGGCTTTTGGAATCACTTGATTATGAATCATTTTGATGCTTGCAAACCATGCCTCATGGGCAAGGATTAAGACTCTGTTCTCCGGGGCAATGGAGCGAGCCACTGACTTATTGGAAATAATACATACCGATGTATGAGGTCCAATGAGTGTTGAGACTCACGGCGGGTATCATTGTTTTCTGACATTCACAGATGATTTGAGCAGATATGTGTATATCTACTTGATGAAACATAAGTCTGAAACATTTGAAAAGTTCATATAATTTCAGAGTGAAGTAGAAAATCATCGTAACAAGAAAATAAAGTTTCTACGATCTGATCGTGGAGGAGAATATTTGTAACACCCACGATGCGGCTATATCTCCCACATGTCGGAGCACGACTTAGAGGCATAACCGCATAGTAGGCATGCCGCAAGAGGGGTAATCTTTACACATCCCATGTACTGAATAAGAAAGGGATACATAGTTGGCTTACAATCGCCACTTCACACAATACATAAATATAGCATTACATCATCCAGAATACAATCAAGGTCCGACTATGGAACCAAATAAAGAAGGACAACCCCTAATGCATAGATCCCCGATCGTCCCGATTGGGCTCCACTACTGATCAACTGGAAACGAAACAACACAACGAACACGAACTTCATTGAGCTCCCACTCGAGCTGAGTTGTGTCACCTGCACTGGTATCATCGGAACCTGAAACTGTTTGGAAGTATCTGTGAGTCATGGGGACTCAGGAATCTCACACCCGCGAGATCAAGACTATTTAAGCTTATGGGTAGGAAAAAGGTAATGAGGTGGAGCTGCAGCGAGCACTAGCATATATGGTGGCTAACTTACGCAAATGAGAGCGAGAAGAGAAGCAAAGCACGGTCTTGATCAAGAAGTGATACTGAAAGCTACTTACGTCCAAGCATAACACAAGACCGTGTTCACTTCTCGGACTCTGCCGAGAAGAGACCATCACGGCTACACACGCGGTTGATTCATTTTAATTAAGTTAAGTGTCAGGTTTTCTACAACCGGATATTAACAAATTCCCATCTGCCCATAACCGCGGGCACGGCTTTCGAAAGTTCAAAACCCTGCAGGGGTGTCCCAACTTAGCCCATCACAAGCTCTCATGGTCAACGAAGGATATTCCTTCTCCCAGGAAGACCCGATCAGACTCGGAATCCCGGTTACAAGACATCTCGACAATGGTAAAACAAGACCAGCAAGACCACCCGCTGTGCCGACAAATCCCGATAGGAGCTGCACATATCTCGTTCTCAGGGCACACCGGATAAGCTAAGCGTACAGGAGCCAACGTAACCCAAGTTGCCAAGGGACGGCCCTGCACGGTGCTCTAGTTTGGACCAACACTCAGAGGAGCACTGGCCCGGGGGTTTCAATAAAGATGACCCTTGAGTCTACAGAACCCAAGGGAAAAAGGCTTAGGTGGAAAATGGTAAAACCAAGGTTGGGCCTTGCTGGAGGAGTTTTATTCAAGGCGAACTGTCAAGGGGTTCCCATTATAACCCAACCGCGTAAGGAACACAAAATCAAGGAACATAACACCGGTATGACGGAAACTAGGGCGGCAAGAGTGGAACAAAACACCAAGCAAAAGGCCAAGCCTTCCACCCTTTACCAAGTATATAGATGCATTAAAGTAAACAAGATATGATAGTAATGATATCCCAACAATAACCATGTTCCGACATGGAACAAACTCCATCTTCACCTGCAACTAGCAACGCTATAAGAGGGGCTGAGCAAAGCGGTAACATAGCCAAACAACGGTTTGCTAGGGAAGGTGGGTTAGAGGCTTGACATGGCAATATGGGAGGCATGATATAGCAAGGGGTAGGTATCGCGGCATAGCAATAGAGCGAGCAACTAGCAAGCAAAGATAGAAGTGATTTCGAGGGTATGGTCATCTTGCCTGAGATCCCGCAAGGAAGAAGAACGAGTCCATGAAGAAGACAAATGGACATAGTCGAACGGATCCTGACAACTCTGGAACGAAACCGAAGTTAACGAGAGAAACAACCCGGAAAGAAGCAAGGAACATAGTAAACAAACATCACATAAATATGGCATGATGCACAACCAAGTATGATGCATGTCCGGTTTAATGACACATGGCATGGCATGGCAAAGTGCATAAGCAATCCTACAAATTAAGTGGAGCTCAATATGCAACTAGTTGAATATTGACGGAACACCACATTCAAGTTATTTAGTTCGATCTCGTTTATGTACCCAACAAAATTTAATGTTGATTAACATGGCAAGAGGTGAAGCAAAAGAAAACTACCTATCTAGGCAAGTTTAAATGAGGCCGGAACAACAAACAACAAGTCCAGAAACTCCTCATGTGCATATTTTAGGTTTGGTATTGTTCTGCCCTAAACCATATTTTAGAGTTGTTAAACATGCAAAGTAAAGCCACCATGATAAACTAGGCATTTTTCTACCCCATTTACATATAAAGTTTGTTAAGTTTGGAGCTACGGTTATTTAGTTATCAATTAAATCATTTTAGCATGGCATTTAAGCAAATTAATGCAACCAACAAGTTAAAATTTTTAAACATGCATGAAAGTGGCATATTATGAAACTAGATGAAATTCTAGTCATATTTCATATATAAAACATTTTAATCCGATGCACCAATTGTGAGTTATTAAATGAATGAAGTATGAGGGCTTTTCTGCAAAACTGTTGTCTCTGAAAAAATATATAGGAAAAACGTTTTATGGAAAAAACATGTCGGGCCGGATCTGCTCTCACCATGGGCCTTGCCGAGAACTGTGGAGAGGTGCCAGGAGGGGCGCGCTGGGCTGGCGCGGTCCAGCAGAGGAGTGGCTGGGCCTTGGGCCTTGGAGAGGCTGGGCCGGCTGGCCAGGCCGTGGCCCACGTGTCGGCGGTGTGTGTCGTCGTCCTCCTCCTCGATCCAGAGGGGATAGAGGGAAGGAAGGGCGGCGGCGCTGCGAAGCTCAGCGGCCAGGGTCGGCGAAGGCAGAGGTCAGGGACGGCGGGAACAGACAGATCCGCCCTCCCGGCGGCGGATCCGTCCGGCAGTGGTGGAGCTCATCGAGCTAGGAACGACGCCATGCCGGGGTTCCTGCGGGGAGAGAGAGACCATGAGAGAGAGAGGGAAAACGAGAGGGAAACGAGAAGGCACATGACAGCAGAGACAGGGAGGCGGGGTCCTCAACTCCGGCGAGGGGCGGGCGGCGAGGAAGTTTGGCGCCGGCGCGGGGATGCGAGGTGAGCTGCGGGCGACGACGGGTGCCGCTGCACCCTAGCGCTGCACGCGGCCCAGATCTGGCCTAGCGCGGGCCTATGGCGGGCTCCGCGGGCCGCAGCGGCGGGGAGCGGCAGGGGCCACGTGGCGCACGCGGAGTGGAGGAGGGTGGCGTTGGTTGCTGAGGTGACACAAGCGGGTTGGTGGGGAGCATCCGGCCGGCGGCGGCTGGTCCGTTGGACGGCGCCAAGTGGCGAGATGGGAGCGGTGCGGCACGGAATCTGAGGAGGGGGAGGCTAGAGGTAGGGGAAGGGGTCTAGGTTGCCCAAAATGGACTATGGGTGTCCATATATAGCAAATTTGCTAGGGTTTGGGGTTAGGAGGGGTTTCCGGAGCCTCCGATCACGATCTGACGGCTCCGGACGCGAGGAGGGGTAGGTTGGAGCATGTGGGCTGTGCATAAGGCCTCGGGCTGAGAGGAGAGAAGAGAGAGAGAGAGAGAGAGAGGCCCGACGTCTATTTCCGGAGACCGAAAGCGTCCGACGTTAGACCGGCTATATTGCTGCTATAAGTTTAACGGTTGGGCTATCAAACGAGCTCCGAATGCGATGAAACTTGGCAGGTGGCCTACCAACAACATAACAAGACCACACGCCAACTTTCAACACATTCCGAGAACATTTTCCGGCCACTTATAAAATAATATTTCGGAGGTGCCGCGGGCGCGTGCAAGTGTGTCTGGGCTCAGAACGGACAACGAAAGGAACAGGGAGAACCCGGATGGATGCAAGTTTGAAAATATGATGATGCAATGCACATGATGACATGGCAAGATGCGACACGCAAGAAAATGACAAGGCAACAACAACGAAATAACTGGAAGACACCTGGCACAACGGTCTCGGGGCGTTACAATATTTGAGTTACGAGTTTGGTCTTCATTTGAAACAATGTGAAATAGTTTCGCAAGTCACGCCACCTGGAACACCACATCGTAATGGTGTGTCCGTACATCATAACCGTACTTTATTAGATATGGTACAATCTATGATGTCTCTTACCGATTTACCACTATCGTTTTGGGGTTATGCATTAGAGACAGCTGCATTCACGTTAAATAGGGCACCATCTAAATCCGTTGAGATGACACCTTATGAACTGTGGTTTGGCAAGAAACCCAAGTTGTCGTTTCTTAAAGTTTGGGGTTACAATGCTTATGTGAAAGAAGTTTCATCCTGATAAGCTCAAACCCAAATCGGAGAAATGTTTCTTCATAGGATACCCAAAGGAGACTGTTGGGTATACCTTCTATCACAGATCCGAAGGCAAGACATTCGTTGCTAAGAATGGATCCTTTCTAGAGAAGGAGTTTCTCTCGAAAGAAGTGAGTGGGAGGAAAGTAGAACTTGATGAGCTAATTGTACCTTCTCCCGAATTGGAAAGTAGTTCATCACAGAAATCTGTTCCAGTGATGCCTACACCAATTAGTGAGGAAGTTAATGATGATGATCATGAAACTTCAGATCAAGTTACTACCGAACCTCATAGGTCAACCAGAGTATGTTCCGCACCAGAGTGGTACGGTAATCCTGTTCTGGAGGTCATGTTACTTGACCATGATGAACCTGCGAACTATGAAGGAGGCGATGATGAGCCCAGATTCCGCAAAATGGCTTGAGGCCATGAAATCTGAGATGGGATCCATGTATGAGAACGAAGTGTGGACTTTGGTTGACTTTCCCGATGATCGGCAAGCCATAGAAAATAAATGGATCTTCAAGAGGAAGATGGACGCTGATAGTAGTGTTACTATCTACAAAGCTAGACTTGTTGAAAAAGGTTTTGACAAAGTTCAAGGTGTTGACTACGATGAGATTTTCTCACTCGTAGCGATGCTTAAGTCTGTCCGAATCATGTTAACAAATTGCCACATTTTATGAAATCTGGCAAATGGATGTCAAAACTACATTCCTTAATGGATTTCTTAAAGAAGAGTTGTATATGATGCAACCAGAAGGTTTTGTCAATCCTAAAGGTGCTAACAAAAAGTGCAAGCTCCAACGATCCATCTATGGACTGGTGTAAGCATCTCGGAGTTGGAATATACGCTTTGATGAGTTGATCAAAGCATATAGTTTTATACAGACTTGCGGTGAAGCCTGTATTTACAAGAAAGTGAGTGGGAGCACTACAGAATTTCTGATAAATATATGTGAATGACATATTGTTGATCGGAAATAATGTAGAATTTTTTGGAAAGCATAAAGGAGTATTTGAAAGGAGTTTTTCAAAGAAAGACCTCAGTGAAACTGCTTACATATTGAGCATTAAGATCTATAGAGATAGATCAAGACGCTTGATAAGTTTTTTTCAATGAGTACATACCTTGACAAGACTTTGAAGTAGTTCAAAATGGAACAGTCAAAGAAAGAGTTCTTGCATGTGTTACAAGGTGTGAAGTTGAGTAAGACTCAAAGCCCGACCACGACAGAAGATAGAGAGAGAATGAAAGTCATTCCCTATGCCTAAAGCCATAGGTTCTATAAAGTATGCCATGCTGTGTATCAGACCTATTGTATACCCTGCCCTGAGTTTGTCAAGGGAGTACAATAGTGATCTAGGAGTAGATCACTGAACAACGGTCAAAATTATCCTTAGTGGAATAAGGATATGTTTCTCGATTATGGAGGTGACAAAAGGTTCATCGTAAAGGGTTACGTCGATGCAAGTTTTGACACTAATCCAGATGACTCTAAGTCTCAGTCTAGATACATATTGAAAGTGGGAGCAATTAGCTAGAGTAACTCCGTGCAGAGCATTGTTGACATAGAAATTTGCAAAATACATATGGATCTGAATGTGGCAGACCCGTTGACTAAACTTCTCTCACAAGCAAAACATGATCACACCTTAGTACTCTTTGGGTGTTAATCACATAGCGATGTGAACTGGATTATTGACTCTAGTAAACCCTTTTGGTGTTGGTCACATGACGATGTGAACTATGGGTGTTAATCACATGGTGATGTGAACTATTGGTGTTAAATCACATGGCGATGTGAACTAGATTATTGACTCTAGTGCAAGTGGGAGACTGAAGGAAATATGACCTAGAGGAAATAATAGAGTTATTGTTTATTTCCTTAGTTCATGATAAATGTTTATTATTCATGCTAGAATTGTATTAATTGGAAACTTGATACATGTGTGAATACATAGACAAACAAAGTGTCACTAGTATGCCTCTACTTGACTAGCTCGTTGATCAAAGATGGTTATGTTTCCTAGCCATAAACATGAGTTGTCATTTGATTAATGGGATCGCATCATTAGGAGAATGATGTGATTGACTTGACCCATTCCGTTAGCTTAGCACGATGATCGTTTAGTTTGTTGCTATTGCTTTCTTCATGACTTATACATGTTCCTATGACTATGAGATTATGCAACTCTCGTTTACCGGAGGAACACTTTGTGTGCTACCAAACGTCACAACGTAACTGGGTGATTATAAAGGTGCCCTACAGGTGTCTCTGAAGGTACTTATTGAGTTGGCATATTTCGAGATTAGGATTTGTCACTCCGATTGTCGGAGAGATATCTCTGGGCCCACTCAATAATACACATCACTATAAGCATTGCAAGCATTGTAACTAATGAGTTAGTTGCAGGATGATGTATTACGGAATGAGTAAAGAGACTTGCCAGTAACGAGATTGAACTAGCTATTGAGATACCGACGATCGAATCTCGGGCAAGTAACATACCGATGACAAAGGGAACAACGTATGCTGTTATGCGGTTTGACCGATAAAGATCTTCGTAGAATATGTGGGAGCCAATATGAACATCCAGGTTCCGCTATTGGTTATTGACCGGAGACGTGTCTCGGTCATGTCTACATAGTTCTTGAACCCATAGGGTCCGCACGCTTAAAGTTTGGTGACGAACGGTATCATGAGTTTTTGTGTTTTGATGTACCGAAGGTAGTTCGGAGTCCCAGATGTGATCATGGACATGATAAGGAGTCTCGAAATGGTCAAGACGTAAAGATTGATATATTGGACGGCTATATTCGGACACCGGAAGTGTTCCGGATGGTTTCGGAGAAAACCGGAGTGCCGGAGGGGTTACCGGAACCCCCCGGGGAAATATTGGGCCTTAGTGGGCCTGAGGGGAGAGAGAGGGCAGCAGCCCAGGAGGTGGCTGTTGGGGAACGTAGCAGAATTTTAAATTTTTTTACGCATCACCAAGATCAATCTATGGAGTCATCTAGCAACGAGGGAGAGGGGAGTGTATCTACATACCCTTGTAGATCGCGAGCGGAAGCGTTCAAGAGAACGGGGTTGATGGAGTCGTACTCGTCGTGATCCAAATCACCGATGACCGAGCGCCGAACGGACGGCACTTCCGCGTTCAACACACGTACGGTTGGGAAGACGTCTCCTCCTTCTTGATCCAGCAAGGGGAAGGAGAGGTTGATGGAGATCCAGCAGCACGACGGCGTGGTGATGGAAGCAGCGGTGATCTCGGCAGGGCTTCGCCAAGCTCCAACGAGAGAGAGAGAGAGAGGTGTTACGAGGGGAGAGGGAGGCACCATGGACTTGGGTGCGGCTGCCCTCCCTCCCCCCCCCACTATATATAGGGCCCCTAGGGGGCGCCGGCCCTAGGAGATCCAATCTCCAAGGGGGGGGGGGCGGCCAAGGGGGGACTTGCCCCCCAAGTTAGGGGGGGCGCCCCCCACCCCTAGGGTTTCCAACCCTAGGCGCGGGGGGAGGCCCATGGGGGCGCACCAGCCCACCAGGGGATGGTCCCCCTCCCACTTCAGCCCATAGGGCCCTCCGGGATAGGTGGCCCCACCCGGTGGACCCCCGGGACCCTTCCGGTGGTCCCGGTACAATACCGATTACCCCTGAAACTTTCCCGATGGCTGAAACTGGACTTCCTATATATAAATCTTCACCTCCGGACCATTCCGGAACTCCTCGTGACGTCCGGGATCTCATCCGGGACTCTGAACAACTTTCGAGTTACCGCATACTAATATATCTACAACCCTAGCGTCATCGAACCTTAAGTGTGTAGACCCTACGGGTTCGGGAGACACGCAGACATGACCAAGACGACTCTCCGGTCAATAACCAACAGCGGGATCTGGATACCCATGTTGGCTCCCACATGTTCCACGATGATCTCATCGGATGAACAACGATGTCGAGGATTCAATCAATCCTTTATTCAATTCCCTTTGTCAATGGGTACGTTACTTGCCCGAGATTCGATCATCGGTATCCCAATACCTCGTTCAATCTCGTTACTGGCAAGTCACTTTACTCGTACCGTAATGCATGATCCCGTGACCAAACACTTGGTCACGTTGAGCTCATTATGATGATGCATTACCGAGTGGGCCCAGAGATACCTCTCCGTCATACGGAGTGAAAAATTCCAGTCTCGATCCGTGTCAACCCAACAGATACTTTCGGGGATACCTGTAGTATACCTTTATAGTCACCCAGTTACGATGTGACGTTTGGTACACCCAAAGCACTCCTATGGCATTCGGGAGTTACATGATCTCATGGTCTAAGGAAATGATACTTGACATTGGAAAAGTTCTAGCAAACGAACTACACGATCTTGTGTTATGCTTAGGATTGGGTCTTGTCCATCACATCATTCTCCTAATGATGTGATCCCGTTATCAATGACATCCAATGTCCATAGTCAGGAAACCATGACTATTTGTTGATCAACGAGCTAGTCAACTAGAGGCTCACTAGGGACATGTTATGGTCTATGTATTCACACATGTATTATGATTTCCGGATAACACAATTATAGCAAGAATAATAGACAATTATCATGAACAAGGAAATATAATAATAATCATTTTATTATTGCCTCTAGGGCATATTTCCAACAGTCTCCCACTTGCACTAGAGTCAATAATCTAGTTACATTGTGATGAATCGAACACCCATAGAGTTCTGGTGTTGATCATGTTTTGCTCGCGGAAAAGGTTTAGTCAACGGATCTGCGACATTCAAATCTGTATGTACTTTGCAAATATCTATGTCTCCATCTTGAACATTTTCACGAATGGAGTTAAAGCGACGCTTGATGTGCCTGGTCTTCTTGTGAAACCTGGGCTCCTTGGCAAGGGCAATAGCTCCAGTGTTGTCACAGAAGAGAGTGATCGGCCCCGACGCATTGGGTATGACTCCTAGGTCGGTGATGAACTCCTTCATCCAGATTGCTTCATGCGATGCCTCCGAGGCTGCCATGTACTCCACTTCACATGTAGATCCCGCCACGACGCTTTGCTTGCAACTGCACCAGCTTACTGCCCCACCATTCAAAATATACATGTATCCGGTTTGTGACTTAGAGTCATCCAGATCTGTGTCGAAGCTAGCGTCGACGTAACCCTTTATGACGAGCTCCTCGTCACCTCCATATACGAGAAACACATCCTTAGTCCTTTTCAGGTACTTCAGGATGTTCTTGACCGCTGTCCAGTGTTCCATGCCGGGATTACTTTGGTACCTTCCTACCAAACTTACGGCAAGGTTTACATCAGGTCTGGTACACAGCATGGCATACATGATAGACCCTATGGCTGAGGCATAGGTGACGACACTCATCTTTTCTCTATCTTCTGCCGTGGTCGGACATTGAGCTGAGCTCAATTTCACACCTTGCAACACAGGCAAGAACCCCTTCTTGGACTGATCCATATTGAACTTCTACAATATCTTATCAAGGTATGTGCTTTGTTAAAGACCTATGAGGCGTCTCGATCTATCTCTATAGATCTTGATGCCTAATATGTAAGCAGCTTCTCCAAGGTCCTTCATTGAAGAACACTTATTCAAGTAGGCCTTCATACTGTCCAAAAGTTCTATATCATTTCCCATCAAAAGTATGTCATCCACATATAATATGAGAAATGCTACAGAGCTCCCACTCACTTTCTTGTAAACGCAGGCTTCTCCATAAGTCTGCATAAACCCAAACGCTTTGATCATTTCATTAAAGAGAATGTTCCAACTCCGAGATGCTTGCACCAGCCCATAGATGGAGCGCTGGAGCTTGCATACCTTGTTAGCATTCTTAGGATCGACAAAACCTTCCGGCTGCATCATATACAATTCTTCCTTAAGAAAGCTGTTAAGGAAAGCCGTTTTGACGTCCATTTGCCATATCTCATAATCATAGTATGCGGCAATTGCTAACATGATTCGGACGGACTTCAGCTTCGCTACGGGTGAGAAGGTCTCATCGTAGTCAACCCCTTGAACTTGTCGATAGCCCTTAGCGTCAAGTCAAGCCTTATAGATGGTAACATTACCATCCGTGTCCGTCTTCTTCTTAAAGATCCATTTATTCTCTATCGCTCGCCGATCATCGGGCAAGTCTGTCAAAGTCCATACTTTGTTTTCATACATGGATCCTATCTCGGATTGCATGGCTTCAAGCCATTTGTTGGAATCTGGGCCCGCCATTGCTTCTTCATAGTTCGAAGGTTCACCGTTGTCTAACAACATGATTTCGAGGACAGGGTTGCCATACCATTCTGGTGTGGAACGTGTCCTTGTGGACCTTCAAAGTTCAGTAGCAACTTGTTCCGAAGTACCTTGATCATTATCATTAACTTCCTCTCTAGTCGGTGCAGGCACCACAGAAACATCTTCCAGAGCTACGCTACTTTCCGCTTCAAGAGGCAGTACTTCATCGAGTTCTACTTTCCTCCCACTTACTTCTCTCGAGAGAAACTCTTTCTCCAGAAAGGACCCGTTCTTGGCAACAAAGATCTTGCCTTCGGATCTGAGGTAAAAGGTATACCCAATGGTTTCCTTAGGGTATCCTATGAAGACGCATTTTCTGACTTGGGTTCGAGCTTTTCAGGTTGAAGTTTCTTGACATAAGCATCGCATCCCCAAACTTTTAGAAACGACAGCTTAGGTTTCTTCCCAAACCATAATTCATACGGTGTCGTCTCAACGGATTTAGACGGTGCCCTATTTAAAGTGAATGTAGCTGTCTCTAGAGTGTATCCCCAAAAAGATAGCGGTAAATCAATGAGTGACATCATAGATCGTACCATATCCAATAGAGTGCGATTACGACGTTCGGACACACCGTTACACTGAGGTGTTCCAGGCGGCGTGAGTTGTGAAACGATTCCACATTTCCTTAAGTGCGTACCAAATTCGTGACTTAAATATTCTCCCCCATGATCTAATCGTAAGAATTTTATCTTTCGGTCATGTTGATTCTCTACCTCATTCTGAAATTCCTTGAAATTTTCAAAGGTCTCAGACTTGTGTTTCATCAAATAGACATACCCATATCTACTTAAGTCATTAGTGAGAGTGAGAACATAATGATAGCCACCGCGAGCCTCAACGCTCATTGGACCGCACACATCAGTATGTATAATTTCCAATAAGTTGGTTGCTCGCTCCATTGTTCCGGAGAACGGGGTCTTGGTCATTTTACCCATGAGGCATAGTTCGCACGTGTCAAATGATTCAAAATCAAGAGACTCCAAAAGTCCATCTGTATGGAGATTCTTCATGCGTTTGACATCGATGTGACCAAGGCGGCAGTGCCACAGATATGTGGGACTATCATTATCAATCTTACATCTTTTGGTATTCACACTATGAATATGTGTAACATCACGTTCGAGATTCATTAAGAATAAACCATTGACCAGCGGGGCATGACCATAAAACATATCTCTCATATAAATAGAACAACCATTATTCTCGGATTTAAATGAGTAGCCATCTCATATTAAACGAGATCCAGATACAATGTTCATGCTCAAAGCTGGCACTAAATAACAATTATTGAGGTTTAAAACTAATCCCGTAGGTAAATGTAGAGGTAGTGTGCCGACGGTGATCACTGAGGCTATGCTTCCAGCTGGCCAGATACCCACCTGGAGAGATTTCACTGAGGCTTTTCGCGAGCATCACATTCCTCTGGCTCTCATTGACCGCAAGAGAGAAGAGTTCTGTAGTTTCACCCAGGATAAGATGGTTGTTGATGCTTACAGTAGAGAGTTTGAGAACATTGCCCGCTATGCTACAGAAGAGGTGTCCACAGATGCCAAGAAGCAGGCTAGGTTCCGGAAGGGTCTCAACCCCAAGTTGCGTCGTGATCTCCACTTGCATCATTGCAATACATTCCAGGCTCTTGTGAACAAGGCCATTAATGCAGAGACAGCTCAACTCACTTACGAGGAGTCTCGTAAGCACACCCGTGATTTGGGTTCCTCCTCCGGTTCTAGTTCGCAGAAGCGTTGGATTTGGGTTCCGAACTCCGCTCTTCCACCCAGTTATACACCGAGGCCTTCTTATGTGGCGCCTCACCCAGCTCAACCGTATGCTCCACCCAGGCCTATCGGTAGACCACTTGTCAATGCGGGTCCACGTCCTACCTCAGGGACTTGCTTCACATGCGGAGAGCCAAGACACTATGCACGTGACTGCTCTCAAACAAACTATGCTCCACCCCAGCCTGAGAAGTCCGTTGGCCGTGGTAAGCCATCACGCAAGATGATCAGTGTCAAGTCAGCTCCCGCTGAACGTGGATGTGTGCATCACGTCTCAGCTAAAGACGCTCATGATGATCTGGATGTCGTTCTTGGTACACTCCTTGTCAATTGTCATCCAGCATCGGTTCTGTTCGACACTGGAGCATCTCACTCCTTCATTTCTGAAAGCTATGCTAACTTGCACGACATTTCATTTTGTGATATGCCCTCTCCACTAGTCATTCAAACTCCTGGATCCAAATGGCAAACTTCTAGTGTAAGCCATGGTAATGAAATCCTTGTTGACAGACTTGTATTCCTTACATCACCTATAGCCCTCAAGTCTACAGATATTAACATCATCTTGGGTATGGACTGGATGAAAGCTCATTATGCCAAGATTGATTGTTACACAAGGTCTATTCAGCTTACACACCCATCTGGCAAGATAGTCACTGTCTCCACTAGAGTTGCAAAGCGCCAACTCTATTCTCTTAATGCCAGCCCTCCTCCAAACCTTGAAGATATCCCGGTAGTCCGTGACTTTCTGGATGTCTTTCTAGAGGAACTGCCAGGTATTCCACCTGACAGAGTTGTAGAGTTTGTCATAGATCTTATCCCAGGAACCGCCCCAATTTCTAGGAGACCTTACAAGATGGCACCCTTAGAGCTAGCTGAGCTTAAGAAACAACTCGATGAATCCTTGCAAAAGGGTTTCATCTATCCTAGTTCTTCTCCCTGGGCTTGCCCCGTCCTCTTCGTCAAGAAGAAGGATGGTACGGACTGAATGGTTGTAGATTATTGTCCCATTAATTTGGTCATGATAAAGAACAAGTATCCACTCCCCAGGATCAACAATCTGTATGATCAGCTCGCTGGATCCTCAGTCTTTTCCAAGATGGATTTGAGGTTAGACTACCATCAAATCAAGATTAGAAATGGCGACATTCCTAAGACGGCTTTTGTCACTCGTTATGGCCAGTATGAGTACACCGTCATGTCCTTTGGTCTAACCAATGCTCCAGCTACCTTCTCTCGCTTGATGAACCCGATCTTCATGGAGTACTTAGATAAGTTCGTCGTGGTTTACCTCGATGATATTCTTATTTACTCGAAGAACGAGGAAGAACATGCCGAACATCTTAGACTTGTGTTAGAGAAACTCAGAGAGCACCGCCTTTATGCCAAGTTCTCCAAGTGCGAATTTTGGCTGCTAGTAGTGACCTACCTGGGCCATGTGATATCTGGTAAGGGCATTGCTATCAATCCCGAGAGAGTCCAGGCCATTCTTGATTGGACTCTGCCTGAAACGGTTAAGCAAGTTAGGAGTTTCCTTGGCCTAGCCAGTTACTGTCGCCGCTTCATTGAGAACTTCTCCAAAGTGGCCAAACCTCTCATGAAACTTCTCAAGAAAGATAAAAAGTTTGAGTGGTCCCCACAGTGTGAGTACAGTTTTCAGGAACTGAAAAGACGCCTGACTCCTGCTCCCATACTCGTGCCACCAGATTTCACTAAAGACTTTGTTATCTACTGCGACGCCTCATGATAGGGACTAGGTTGCATTCTTATGCAAGATCGCCATGTGATTGCCTATGCATCTTGACAGTTGCATCCACATGAGGAGAATTATCCTACACATGATCTAGAGCTTGCAGCCGTAGTCTATGCACTTAAGACCTGGCGACATTACCTTCTTGGTAAGCGTTGCGAGATTTACACCGATCACCAGAGTCTCAAGTATATCTTCACCCAACCATATTTGAACCTTAGGCAAAGACGTTGGTTGGAGTTGATCTCAGATTACGACTTAGGGATTACCTACACCCTAGGCAAGGGAAATGTCATGGCTGATGCGCTAAGTCGTAAGTCCTATTGCAACAATCTCATGTTGCAGCAGGGCCAACCACTTCTCCATGAGGAATTATGTAAACTTAACCTTCACATTGCTCCTCACGGATTCCTTTCTACCTTGGTGGCGAAACCTACTCTTGTGGATCATATCATAGAAGCCCAGAAGCATGATACGGGGATTACCCGGATCAAGAGAAACATTGCCAAGGGCATTGCTGGTAGTTTCTCTATAGATGATCGAGGTGTTTTTTCTTCGGGAATCGCCTGGTGGTCCCCAAGAAGCAGCATCTTCGGCAACTAATCCTTAAGGAGGCCCATGAATCTCCTCTCACGATTCATCCCGGTAGTACTAAGATGTATCAGGACCTGCGCCAGAGGTTCTGGTGGACAAGGATGAAGAGAGAAATTGCTCAGTTTATTGCTAACTGCGATGTTTGTCGTCGCGTTAAGGCAGAGAATCAAAGGCCTGCTGGCACCCTTCAGCCTTTAGCTATTCTTGAATGGAAATGGGATAAAGTTGGTATGGACTTCATCACCGGCTTTCCCAGGACCAAGAAAGGGAATAATGCTATCTTCGTAGTCATTGATCGTCTTTCCAAAGTGGCTCACTTCCTACCTGTTCGAGAGAGTATCACTGCTAGTCAGCTCGCTGACTTATATATTCCTCGAATAGTGTCACTTCATGGTGTTCCACTAGAGATAAATTCAAACCGTGGTAGTCTTTTCGCCTCTCATTTCTGGGAGAGTTTCCAAACTGCCATGGGCACCCATCTTTCCTTCAGTACCGCTTTCCACCTTCAATCAAGTGGTCAGGTGGAAAGGGTCAACCAAATTCTCGAAGACATGCTTAGAGCTTGTGTTATCTCATTCGGTATGGATTGGGAGAAGTGTCTTCCCTTCGCCGAGTTTGCTTATAACAACAGCTACCAATCCAACCTCAAGAAAGCTCCTTTTGAGGTTCTGTATGGACGAAGATGTCGAACACCTTTGAACTGGTCAGAAACTGGTGAAAGACAATTCTTTGGACGGGATATGATCCAGGAGGCAGAAGAGCAAGTTCGCATCATTCGTGAGAATTTGAAAACAGCCCAATCTCGTCAAAAGAGCCAGTATGACCGTAGTCATAAGGAAGTGGCTTATGAAGTTGGCGACAAGGCTTACCTTCGGGTTACCCCTTTGAAGGGTACCCATCGTTTCGGTATCAAGGGCAAGTTGGCTCCTCGTTACATTGGTCCTTTTCACATTCTCGCTAAACGAGGAGAGGTTGCCTACCAGTTGGAACTACCCCCACATCTTTCTCGAGTACATGATGTCTTCCACGTCTCCCAACTCAGGCGTTGCTTCTCGGATCCCATCCGCGTAGTGGACCACGAAACGCTTGATCTCCAAGATAACCTCACTTATCGAGAGTACCCCGTCCGCATTCTGGATCAAGCAGAGCGTGTCACTCGACGTCATAACATCAAGTTTCTCAAAGTTCGGTGGTCTCATCATTCCGAGAGAGAAGCTACTTAGGAGCGTGAAGATCGTCTTCGACTGGAGTACCCCACTTTTTTTCCGCCAACTCCTGAATCTCGGGACAAGATTTTTTCAAGTGGGGGCGAGTTGTCACATCCCTAGTTCTGGTATGACCTAGGCTAGCCTTCATGTTTGCATCATGTTTAAATTTCATTGAAATTTGAAATGGGGATTTGTGAAACCCTCAGAATCATTCTGGAAATGACCCAAATAAAAAAAATTGCTCCAAAAAGGTCTAAGAAAATGCTCATGTTGCTCTCTGAAAATATTGGACAGAGATAAAAATCAAACCAACATTTTCAGGAGCTCATAAGTATTTATTTTGGGCATTTGGAATTAATGCAGTAATTATTTGCTTTGGATATATATTATTATATATATAATATTGTCCAAAAATTATGCCAGTAGTTGAGGAGCTCTTGAATAATACCACTAGCCCCTGCAAAAATTGGCATAAGTAAATAAAATGATTTAGTATTTTTACTAAATCAGAAACAAATGTCAGAAAATAGAAAAGAAAACAAAAATGGGAAAACGCATACCTGGGCCAACTAACCTGGCGGCCCATCTGCTCAGACCCAGCAGGCTGGCCCAGCCCACCTTCTGTCGACGCCAGACGTCGTCCTCCTGGCACCAGGAGGACGAGAGGCACACGCTCGCCGCCCGCGCGCATGGGCGCCACGCCACCTGCCTGCCTGGCCTCTCCCTCGAACGCCCTGGCCGTCCCGAACATCGCCACGCGACCCCCCAGGCCTGTCTCACTCTCTCCCGTCCTCCTTTCCGCCTCTGTCGCCTCTCCCATGACAGCCGAAGCACTGCCGTCGCCGTAGCTCACCGCTGACACGCTCTCCGTCGTTCCCTCGCCCCTCTGATGAGTCCACGAGCTCCGCCACATCGCCTACCACCTCTCATTCAAGCCACGCGTCGCCGGACGCCCTGTGGAGCTGCCTCCGCCGGCATCTTCACCTCCGGCCGCCCGAGATTGCCGTCGCCGTTCTGCCCGCGTCGGACCTCCCCCGAGCTCGCTGACGCCTCCGTCGGATCCTCTGTGAGCCACTGCGTCGATCCCCCCTCTCCCCTAGCTCGATTCCTTCCTCTAACAACGATGTCGTCAGAGCCGAGAGCTCTTCGCCGCCGTTCATGTCGCCGTCATGGACACTGTCACCTAGGGCCACGACCAAGCACACCACCGTGCTCAGTGCAACGCCAGGACCCCAAAACCCTCACATGTTGCTCCTGCCGTGCACCGTAGCCCCTTCTCCCCTCCCCGCCGAACTCCGGCCGCCGCCCAAGTGGTCGCCGCCGTCGATTTAGGCCGTCTCCGGTGAAACGGAGGGCACCAGTGGATGCGCGCGAGCACTAGCTCCTCGGAGATGGTCTCCGCGGCCCATTTGGTCGCCGGAGACGCAATCCCGAGCCCTTCCGCCGCGTTCGGCCTCGCCAGCGGCTAAACGCCGGTGGGGTTTGACCCTTTAACCTCGCCGGCCTGTTAGGTGGGCCCCATGGGTCAGGTGATTAGCTTAAGACTAATCACCATTTAACTAAACCTGACACTGACAGTGGGCCCCAGCACCACTAACCCTATAATTAGGATAAACTAACCCCCTGCTTAACCTGTTACACTGACGTGTGGAGCCCACAAGTCAGGTTTGACCCCAGTCAGCGTTGTTGACTTGCTGACGCAAGCATGACGCAGTTATTTCTTTTCTGGTTTTAAATTAAATCAGGAAATTCCAGAAAATGATATAAACTTCAAAAATTCATAGAAATTCAACCGTAGCTCAGATTGAAATAAGTTATATATGAAAAATGATCAGAAAAATTCAATCTATCCATCTGTACCATTTTCATGCATGACAAACCAACCAATACATGCTGTATATATGAAAACACACTTATGGCATTTAAAGGGACTTAATTTAGAGTTGCATTTGAACCTTTGGTTCAAATGGACCTCTTCCAAATAGAATGCTAAATGCATTCGCTCAAAACACATCACATACTCATGCCATGTTCATGCATCATAATGTTGCATATGATTGTGTATTGATTGCCGGCACCATTCCTTCTCGATAGGTCCTGCTCCGGAGAGTGCTCCAGAGTACCTATCTGAGGAGCAGTGCCCCCTGTTGATCTACCAGGCAAGCAAACCCCCTTGTTCATTCCGATACAATCCTACTCTCTCGCTCCTGCTCTCATTTATTGCATTAGGACAACAACGATTCAACTACTACTTTGTGCTGCGGTAGTTGAACCCATTCCTCTGCATGACCTGTCATTGCCACAGTAACTAGTTGAAACCCGCTAGCATGTGTAGGAGTTGATTGAATCCATTGTTGTGTTCCTACCATGCCATGCTTGCTATTGCTTAGAGTGTGTCAGGTCTGATTCATTGGGAATGAATTGGAGTGCAGTGTTCTATGTTCTGATGCTGAGAGTAAAGTGTGTGAACATGATTTGGTAAAGGTAGCGGTGAGGGGCCATGTAGGAGTACATGGTGGGTTGTCTCACTAGAACCGTCCTTAAGCACTGAGTTCTATGTATGTTGTCCAATGACTCGATACTACCACACATTGGGTTCCGGTAACTCGACCCCTCTCAACTTATTAACAAACTTGATCTCTGTCCAGGAGTCGCAACTAGTTTCTGGTGTTTGTAGGTAGTGTTAGTAGTCTACCAAGTGGCACCCTGCCAGGTGGTCTTGGGACAGACTAGGCACAGTGGCACGGTGTACCAAGTGGCACCCGGATGGTGGACTTGGGAACCCTGCTCACATCGTTTGGGGACGTGAACGACACCCCGGCCGGATCTCCTTGTGGATGGAACCCGAATAGGCGATGAACCTGGATGAGTGTAACGCCCTGTGACCGATGTGCCAGGTGTCCTCCAGTTATTCACTGTTGTTTCCTTGTCATTGCTTGCGTGTCATGCATTGCATATCATGTCATCATGTGCATTTCATTTGCATACATGTTCGTCTCATGCATCCGAGCATTTTCCCCGTTGTCCGTTTTGCAATCCGGCATTCCTATGTCACCCGGTGTTCCTTTCTACCTCTTTTCGTGTGCGGGTGTTAAACGTTTTCGGATTGGACCTTCGAAAAGCATCCGTTATACGAGTTATGGCAATACTCCCGAACTCCTGCCCCAGTACTTAAATTGGTCATATCATACATACGTTGCCATAACTCGTATAACGGACGTTTATAAGTGGGAATTCAAGTAGCTCTTAGGATATCTTTCCGACGGATGTATGATATGAAATTGGGGTTCGACGTCTAGTGGTCCACCTATTCACGGTCGGTTTTACAGTGGTCTCGTTGTGTCTTAAAGAGTCCTATGCCGACTCGGGGACGCTTCGTATGTCATGTGCACTGCCTTATACATGATGGTGCTGTACGATCGAGCCCGTGTAGGCCCCACCATGAAAATTTCGGATGAGATCTCTATCATATGTTTGTTCCGGCTTATTCCGCAAGCTAATCCTTTGTTTTGTTTTGAGTTGTGGTATTCGAGTTGCTTCGAAGTCAAGTGTTGATTCCATACCTTTCCGAACCGGTGTTCTCATACTCCGATGTGAATACTAATCCTTCTCGATAATCGAGATTGTCATATCACTCCTTTTCAACCAGTGTCTCTCTCTTTAAGTGGATCCGATCATTTCAACATTAGCAATATCAATTCTCAGTTCTTCTCAATGGTGTTTGTTTCAGCCATCTCCAAGTTGCCTTTGTTTTTCCCACCCTCCATCCCTTGTTTTCTCCAAGGATTCAGATTTCTTGATCAAGTATCCATCTTATTGATGCGAGGCCTCTTCATTCTTTTTCTGTCAATTTTCTTATCCGGTGATTCTCATGAAGATTCTAACGGAGCTTCTAGTTCATCATTATTCGTTCTTTTTCTTTTCCGATGGGTCGAATTCAAGTTTTTGGTGTTGACCATATCCTTTACTCGTTTCAAATGTTTCTTTCATGCCGGTGTACCTCATAATCATTCATTTCTTGCTATTCATTTGTTCGGGAGTGCTGAAGATATCTCAGAAGACTCGTCTTTTCATTCAAGATCCGTCCAACCTATTTCGAGATTGTTATCTCATTCTAGCCATCTAATTCAACTGGTGCAACCTCTCTTTTAAATCATCAACGGTGTTTCTTTTGAGTGGACCCTAACCCACAGGTCTTTTGCCAGGATCTTACCTGACTCTTCTTATTTTCCCGGAGCTATCCCCAAATTTTCTTTTCGAAGTTTGATGTAAGAATGATTTATCATCAGTCAAATGTCTTTCTCCAAGATTTTTCAAATTCTTTTCATAGTTGGCTCAACCTCTTCGCTTTTGATTCTTCCGGAGTATCTCAACAATACATGGTGGTGTTTCTCGTCGTAATTCTCAGATTTGGAAGGCCGAAGAAGATTTTCTCTCAATCTTGCTCCATTCTCTTCAAGATTCGTGGTTCTAGTTCAAGGCCATCCTCTCATAATTGTTTTGATTGTGAGAATTCCTTTCACCTATCTGGAGTCCATCAATTCAGGTTTATTCATTCTCAGCTTTCAGTTATCATTCTCCAATCTTACCGGTGCTTCGTTCAAGTGATCTCTAATCGGCTCATGATCTCTTCGTTATCATGTATCTAAATCCTCTCAAGCATCTTCGTTCATTTTATAATTCTTCCAGGTGTTTCTTTATCTTCTCTTCGTTCATTTTCAATTCTTACCGTGGTTTGTTTAAGATTTCTCTTCCTTCCTTATCATATCAATTCATTCGTTGTTTCAATCCTACCGGTGGTTCATTAAGTTTGCGCTATATCTATCTAAATCCTTTCTACGAGAATAAGTCGTATGTGATCCGTTGCTTGTCATCAATTTAAATTGGTGAAGGATAAGCAGAATGTAATTCTTATTCTTGTTTCATCGTAGTGATTAATCCCTTATTCCGGAGGTTCTTCAAATTCTATATTTTAATTGTTTCATCTTTCTTTTCCGGAGGTCCGAGGTTTTCCGTTTTATCTTGTCGCGAAGACCCATCTAATCATTACAAGGATTCACCTTGTGTTTTCAACTTCTCTTTCCTTCCGTTTAATCATTCCTTTGTTTACCGGAGTTCTCATGAAGGCTCTACAAGATGGTTCACCAAGGATTTAATTCTTTCTCGAAGTGTTCATCAAGATTCTTCTTAGAGGAGCTCAAGTATTCTTTATCTTGCATTTTTAAAGTGCAATTCTTTCAACCGTATCATTCGAGGTGGTATTATGCCATTCTTGATAATTTGAGTTCATGCCTCATGATTCACATGTTGTCAAGAATGAGGTATCATAAATCCATCCATCTCTTCATTGGAATTACCTTGGGTTATATTTCACCTAAAGCTTTCCGTAAGGATGTTGCTATTTGTGGTGCTTATAAATGATCCAAGTTCTTCATTTATCGTACCAGTGAGATAAGTTTCTCGTCTCCTTGTTCATATCAATCCAAATCCTTTGTTTCTCGTTAGTGGCGGAACTTCACCTCGTAGTTTTGAGATGTTCTCCATAAGCCCACTATAAGCCTATCTTTTATTTTCGTTGTTGGTTTTCCAAAAACTCCGTTCTAGCATTTGTTGTCAGTGTGCTCTCCCAAGATCTTGTTTCCCTTCGTTCATTCCATTCTTACTTTTGTTTCGAAGGCATTGCAATGTTGCTCTTTTCAACCCATCATTCTGTTTTGTCAAGATCATGCTTCTTTCTTTTGCTTATCCATTTAACCGGAGTGTTCTGTCCTTTTTGCTCAAGTTCTTTTCGCCTTATCAAGCCTTTCATCCCTTCTCAACCGGAGTGCTTCCCAAAGTTGTTCTTCCTTGTTCCTCTTTGCTAACGGAGTGCTTTCAACTTCATTTATCTCCGTTGTATTCTTTTTTCGAAATGGCTTAACCTTTTCAAGGTTCTTTGGTTTCACTCGTTTGTCAAAGGAGCAACTTAGTTTACATCTTCTCTTTCTCTTCCGTTTTTCCCTCTGGTGCCATTCTAGATCTCGGGACGAGATCCTCTCATAGTGGTGGAGTGTTGTAACGCCCCGTGACCGATATGCCAGGTGTCCTCCAGTTATTCGCTGTTGTTGCCTTGTCATTGCTTGCGTGTCATGCATTGCATATCATGTCATCATGTGCATTTCATTTGCATACATGTTCGTCTCATGCATCCGAGCATTTTCCCCGTTGTCCGTTTTGCAATCTAGCGTTCCTATGTCACCCGGTGTTCCTTTCTACCTCTTTTCGTGTGCGGGTGTTAAACGTTTTCGGATTGGACCGAGACTTGTGATGCGGCCTTGGTTTACTGCCGGTAGACCGCCTGTCAAGTTTCGTGCCATTTGGATTTCGTTTGATACTCCAACGGTTAACCGAGGGACCGAAAAGGCCTCGTGAGTGTTGCAGCCTAACACCCCTCCAAAGTGGCCCAAAACCCACCTAAACCCCTTCTATCATCTAGAGCGTTCGATCACGATCGCGTGGCCGAAAACCACACCTCATTTGGACACTCCTAGCTCCCTCTACCTATAAATATGTGTGCCTCTCGGATTTTTTCGCGCAGACGAAACCCTAACCTCCTCCGCGCGCCGCCGGACATTTCGTCCCGCGCCGGACAATGTCCACCCTGCCCGGCCACCTCACTCCGACCAATGGCAGCGTGCCACGTCACCAACGCCGCTGGCCATAGCAAATCGGATCGCGCCACCTCACCCTCTCTCTCCTCCCACCACCGCGCGGCCCCGGTCGCCGCCGCCGCCCAAGGAGCTTCGCCCCCGCGCCTGCCTCTCCTCGTCGCCGCGCTCGCCGCCGATTCGCCCCGCCACCGATTCGCCCCGCCGCCGTCGCCATGCACCGGCCACCGCACCGCCCGTCCGGCGCCACCGCGCCTCGTCGCCGGGCGCCGCCCCACCGCCACCTTAGTCACGGAGCTTCGCCGCCGCGCCTCCCGATCTTCTCGCCGGAGCTCCGCCCCGCGCCACCATTTTCTTCGCCGTCTTCGCCCACATCCGCGCCTCTCGCCGGACCACCGCGCCCCGCCGCCTCGGTTGCCGCGCGTCGCCGCCTCGGCCTCCGGCGTCCTCGCCGATGTCAGCCGCCGCCCTGTCCCAGATCCACCCCGGGTGGATGAGATCCACCGGGTGCCCCATATAAACGTGCGTCCGCTTCCCGGTTCCCTCCGTCCCGAGTTGACTTTTCCGGAGGGTAATTTTCCACTAAGTCCTCAGATCTGATGTTAATTTTTAGGCTTTTTCATCATGTCATAACTCCCTCATCGTAGCTCCGATTTGAGCGTGTAGCATATCAAAATGTTCGTCTCAACGAGTAAATCATTTCATCTCATTGCATCATTTTCAGTTGAGCTCATATTGATGCCCGAAATGCTGTTGGGAGAGGGCTATGTGAGGAAAGTTGCAGATCTGTTTCAGCAAATGGCATTTTGTCATTTTTGCCATGATTAATGTGTGCATGCTATGACCCTGAGCTCTACATGTGTTTTGTTATATGCCATGCCATCTTTACAGAGGTGCTTGTCATGTATTTTTCTGATGTTTGTGGTGACTAGCACAAGCTTGCAAAGTAGCGTAATCGGTAATGTTGATTTCAGGGACTTAGAATTTCACTAAGTCCTTGTCCTGATTTTGTCGTTATGTCATATGTTCATGTTGTTTCCTAGTGATCCGTGCCTCTTTTGAGGATGATCAGTAAGGATGTTTTGTTAACATTGTGGTGCTCTATCCATCCATGTCTTTGTTTGCATTTATGGAGCACCCTACCTTGAGTCAATCGAGCTCTACTTTTTTTATAAAATGTTCCTGGCAGATTGTTAACATGTTTAGCGATTTTGCCGAGGTTGTTGCTATTGATCCGTGCATGCTATGTTATTGTTCTTGCCATGTCTAGCTTCTATGCCATGTATTCTTGATGGGTGTATGCTTAGTTTTTCATGCCATGCTCTGTAGTGAGTGCACCGAGGGCGTAAACATGCATACTCGTTAACTGTTTTGCCATGCTCCAGTTTTTCACTAAGTCTGAGATCTGTTTATGTTTTTGCCATGTTCACATGCTTGCAATTGTATTTTCTGATCCCTTTTGGCTGAAGGTCACTAAGGGACTTTTGTTAAGTGCTTTGAGTAGCTTCATGCCGTGCCTTTCTTTGCCATGTTAAGTTCCTGTAGCATGTAGTTTTCATGCTCTAAAGTATGCTTTCTGATGATAAATTCCAGAATTGTGTTAATTTCACTAAGTCTGAAACCTGTTATCTTTTGCACTTTTGCCATGTTTGTTTGAACTTGTTAATGGATGAATTAGCCGTAGCTTAGTGTTCATCTTTTGTCAAGCATCTTGAGTGGATCCCTGCCATGTATTTTGTTGCCATGTTTGAGTGTTGTGGCATATTTATCTGGATGTGTTTAGTTGGTCACTTGCTGATTATCGCAGACCGGTGCCATATTTGTTTTGCTTGCCATTTCCAAACCGTGCATCCGATTCCGGTGATCTTTATATCGATTTCAACTGAAATCACCTCACCTTTCCAGTGGAACTCTTGGATTTCCAAGTTGAGGCCAAGTTCAATCATTTCCTTTACAAATCATGCATATGCATCACATACCGCATCCCGCATATCATACCATGTTCGTGTGTTGGTTGTTTACTATGTTGTGTGCTTCTTTCCGGTGTTGCTTCTTCGGGTTGGTTCCGGTAACGTCGCATTTTTGAGGACCCGTTCGACTACGTCCGTTTGTCTTCTTCATGGACTCGTTCTTCTTCCTTGCGGGATTTCAGGCAAGATGACCATACCCTCGAAATCACTTCTATCTTTGCTTGCTAGATGCTCGCTCTTTTGCTATGCCTATGCTGCGATACCTACCACTTGCTTATCATGCCTCCCATATTGTTGAGCCAAGCCTCTAACCCACCTTGTCCTAGCAAACCGTTGTTTGGCTATGTTACCGCTTTGCTCAGCCCCTCTTATAGCGTTGTTAGTTGCAGGTGAAGATTGGAGCTTGTTCCATGTTGGAACATGGATATTTTGTTGGGATATCATAATATATCTTATTTAATTAATGCATCTATATACTTGGTAAATGGTGGAAGGCTCGGCCTTATGCCTGGTATTTTGTTCCACTCTTGCCGCCCTAGTTTCCGTCATATCGGTGTTATGTTCCCGGATTTTGCGTTCCTTACGCGGTTGGGTTATAATGGGAACCCCTTGATAGTTCGCCTTGATTAAAGCTTTTCCAGCAATGCCCAACCTTGGTTTTACCATTTGCCACATAGCCTTTTCTTTCCCTTGGGTTCTGCAGACTCAAGGGTCATCTTTATTTAAACCCCCCGGGCCAGTGCTCCTCTGAGTGTTGGTCCAAACTAGAGCCCTGTGCAGCACCCCCTCAGGGAAACTCGAGGTTTGGTTTTAGTTGTATGGAGAGCTCATCTGAGTGTGCCTTGAGAACGAGATATGTGCAGCTCCTATCGAGATTTGTCGGCACATTCGGGCGGTGTTGCTGGACTTGTTTTACCATTGTCGAAATGTCTTGTAACCTGGATGCCGAGTATAATCGGAATGTCTTGGGAGAAGGAATATCCTTCGTTGACCGTGAGAGCTTGTGATGGGCTAAGTTGGGACACCCCTGCAGGGATTCGAACTTTCAAAAGCCGTGCCCGCGGTTATGGGTAGATGGGAATTTGTTAATGTCCGGTTGTAGAAAAGCTGAATTTGATCTTAATGAAAACACATCAATCGCGTGTGTAACCGTGATGGTCTCTTCTCGGCGGGGTCCGGGAAGTGAACACGGTGTTGGAGTTATGCTTGACGTAGGTTGCTCTAGGATCACTTCTTGATCATAGATTCTCGATCGTGCTTTTGCCTTCTCTTCTCGCTCTCATTTGCGTTGTTAGCCACCAAATATGCTAGTCGCTTGCTGCAGCTCCACCTCATACCTTTACCTTACCCATAAGCTTAAATAGTCTTGATCGCGAGGGTGTGAGATTGCCGAGTCCCTGTGGCTCACAGTTACTTCCAAAACCAGTTTGCAGGTGCCGATGTAACCGAGCAGGTGACGCAACCAAGCTCAAGGAGGAGCTCCATTAATATCTTGTCCTTCGTGTTGTTTCGTGCTAGTTGATCAGTAGTGGAGCCCAGTTGGGGTCGATCGGGGGACCTTGTCGCATTTGGGGTTGCTCTTTATTTTGGTTCCATAGTCGGACCTTGATTGTATTTGGTTGTTGTAATGCTTTATTCATGTAATTGTGTGAAGTGGCGATTGTAAGCCAACTATGTATTTTTCCCTTATGTATTACATGGGTTGTGTGAAGATTACCTCACTTGCGACATTGCTTTCAATGCGGTCATGCCTCTAAGTCGTGCTTCGACACGTGGGAGATATAGTCGCATCGAGGGCGTTACAATGAGAGACTTGTGTGGTTAGTCAGGTCGTGGCCGACACCCTCGCCAGGCTTCCGCTTGAAGGTTGCCGAGGTACATGACGTGTACATGGTGATAAGTGGTGACAGCGTGTGTGAAGAAGTACACCCCTGCAGGGTTATCATGATCTATTCGAATAGTCGTGTCCGCGGTTATGGACTTCTTGGATGCTTACGTGGTACATAGACAACTTGAAGTGGATACTCTAAAATGCTCAAGACAAGTGTGAGTGCTATGGATGGCTTTCTCGTAAGAAGACGAGGATGAACCCATAGTAGTGTATTGATGTGGTGATTAGTGGACTCGTGTGTGCTGCCTCACCTCAAAGAAGTTTCTCGTTGTCGTAGAACAGGATAGCCACTGAGTCAAAGCTGGCTTGCTGCAACTAAACCCTACATTACCTTCTTGATACAAATGCATGTATGATAGGATATGATGTAAGTCTTGTTGAGTACCTTTGTACTCACGTTTGCTTTATTTATGTTTTGCAGGTGAGACATCTGTCTCACTAGTAGTACCGCTTGGACTTCGACGAGTAGCTTGTTACCTCAGCTACGATCTTGTACCCTTGGGAGGGACTTGTAGATAGTCAGGCTTCTTAGCCTTTTTCTTTTGTAGTTGTATGTACTCAGACATGTAATGCTTCCGTTGCTTGTATGCTCTGAATGATGGGTCATGTGACCCCTGTTTGTATTTAATGCTATGTGGCTCTCTTAGGCCTTTATCTATATGAGTTTGCGTTATGTTGTTATGCCATGTTGTACAACACATACTTGTATATTATGCGTACATGTAACATGTATTGCTATGCGTGGGATACGACAACCTAGTTGTCTATCCTTGGTAGCCTCTCTTATGGGGAAATGTAGTTTAGTGCTTTCACCGAGCCATGGTCGTCCGCTACAGCCCAGTTTACCCGGAGTCCTGCTAGCCCAGCACTACTGCTCCGGAACACTTAGACTGGCCGGCATGTGATTCACTTCGTTCCTGTGTCTATCCCTTCGGGGAAATGTCACATGGTGACATCCGGAGTCCTGCCTAGCCTGCTACAGCCCGGTTCACCGGAGTCCTGTTAGCCCAGTGCTACAGCCCGGATTCGCACGCTGCTGACCGACATGCTCGATGTTGATTCATGTATGCCTGTCCCCGTAAGTTAGTGCCACTTTGGGTTCACGACTAGTCATGTCGGCCCGGGTTCTCCGTCATATGGATGCTAGCGACACTATCATATACGTGAGCCAAAAGGCGCAAACGGTCCCGGGCCATGGTAAGGCGACACCCGTGGGAATACCGTGCGTGAGGCCGCAAAGTGATATGAGGTGTTACATGCTAGATCGGTGTGACTTAGAATCGGGGTCCCGACAATACCTTTATAGTCACCCAGTTACGTTGTGACGTTTGATACACCCAAAGCACTCCTACGGCATCCGGGAGTTACACGATCTCATGGTCTAAGGAAATGATACTTGACATTGGAAAAGCTCTAGCAAACGAACTACACGATCTTGTGCTATGCTTAGGATTGGGTCTTGTCCATCACATCATTCTCCTAATGATGTGATCCCGTTATCAATGACATCCAATGTCCATAGTCAGGAAACCATGACTATCTGTTGATCAACGAGCTAGTCAACTAGAGGCTCACTAGGGACATGTTATGGTCTATGTATTCACACATGTATTATGATTTCTGGATAACACAATTATAGCATGAATAATAGACAATTATCATGAACAAGGAAATATAATAATAATCATTTTATTATTGCCTCTAGGGCATATTTCCAACAGTGGCGCGCCCCCTCCCATGAGGAGTCCGAATTGGACTAGGGGAAGGGGGCGCAGCCCCTCTTTCCCTCTCCCTCTCCCTCTCTTTCCTCCCCCCTCCCTCTTCCTAGTTGGACTAGGAAAGGATGAATCCTCTTCCTAGTAGGAAGAGGATTCCTCCTCTCCTTGGGGCGCACCAAAGCTGGCCGGCCTCCCCCCTTGCTCCTTTATATACGGGGGCGGGGGGCACCCAAAGACACACACGTTGATTGTTCCAAGCCGTGTACGGTGCCCCCTTCACCATAATCCACCTCGATCATATTGTAGCGGTGCTTAGGCGAAGCCCTGCGTCGGTAGCATCATCATCACCGTCATCACGCTGTCGTGCTGACGAAACTCCCCTGTGAAGCTTTGCTGGTTCGGAGCTCGTGGGACGTCATCGAGTTGAACGTGTGCAGAACTCGGAGGTGCCGTGCGTTCGGTACTTGGATCGGTCGAATCGTGAAGATGTATGACTACATCAACCACGTTGTGCTAACGCTTCCGCATTCGGTCTACGAGGATACGTGGACACACTCTCCCCTCTCGTTGCTATGCATCACCATGATCCTGTGTGTGCGTAGGAATTTTTTTAAAATTACTATATTCCCCAACATCAAATTCATTTGTCGCCATCGAGCACCTCCGGTTTTTCCTTTCCTACTACATTTCCTTCAGTAGCTATTTCGGTGTGCTTCGTGATGGATTATCTTGATGATTGTGTGCTCAATACAATAGCCATATTATTTGGCTATTTTTCTTCACTCTGCATAGCACTATCTGCCTGACTTATCTTTTCGTGTTTATCATTCCACTCATTAAGTCCATCTTTGTCTGTACATCATTTCACTCTCGCTACTTGTTATTTTCTATCACTCGCATTTCCATTGTTAACAATACCAGGCTGTTACATTTGCTTGCCTACTGTATTGTCATTATGATCGTAAAAACAGATACTACGCTCTTACGATTATAGCATCTTCCTTCAAAAGATTTGCTTAGTTTTATTTCGATGTATCTCTTTTATCGAAGCTCTGTCATTGCTTTGTCCAAGGATCCATTCATTCGTATCCGCTGCGATGGATTGATTCCGTTCAAAGTTTCACAAGAAATTTTGAATCGCCCATTCACCTCCCGATCGATATACTCTTGGTCCTAACAGTTGTGACCTGGGATCCGGCATTGGTAGGGCAGTCCTAGAGCTGGACGTTTACGTTGCCCTGCACACTGAAGTTGGTTTCTGCACCAGCCTCTTGGGTGTGTGCCGAACCTTTGTCACCATCCTGTGACCAGCCACATGCCTTGCTTGCACCACCCCAGGCGCCACTGCGCACCCATGGCAGCCCTCGCCGTTCATCGACCTTACCAAGGATGACGACGAGGAGTAGGGTAACGGTGGACAGCCTGAATGACAGCGGCGGCGGCTACAACCGATCTAAGTTTTTTTATTATTTTCTTTTTAGTTTTACTTAATGTTTAATGGACTGCCGGGAGTACTTTTGGACTGAATTTGGGTTATGTAACTATAAGTCTAAGTTTTTTTTATGTTTTTTTATGTTCAAATTTAAGTTAAAAAACCGGAGAGGATTGTCCTCTTGACCAAAACAGACATAATCCGAATCTTGCGTTGGAGTTGGCCTTATTCTTTCACTATCAGTCCTAGTTCATCTGAAATGCATTTTATAAGTCTGAAATCCGGTTGGACGATCTGTAGACGGTATGGGAGCGAACACCGACAATCTGACGGTAGAAAAGAACGGCTGAAAGCGCAGCGCAGATTTGAGTCAGGGCGGCGGGTCCTTTCCGATTCGGCGCCCGAACGGTTCCGAACAGTTTCTGGCAAATGCATCCGATTCGTGTCAGCACGGTACGCACCCCCTCCGACCATCCATTTTTCTCGCCCAACATACTATACTAGAGTAGCCGGCGCAAACAGAGAATCCTTCAGGGCCACCCAGCAATGATTTTGTAGTTACAGCGCAAGTATTATTTTGAACAGATAAAACGTCTTTGGTCGTTTCTTATCCAAATACGAGTACAAATATTAAGCGTAACCTGTCGCGCATTTGCGCCTGCGCGTACATTCAAAGCAGAATAGCACGCACGTACAAAGCGTCAGTGGATTCGCATCCGTTGCAAAGCTGCGGCACACGAAAATGCACATCCGCACCAGTCCAGTTGACATCAAGCATTCACGCAGAAAAAATAAAGTTGACATGGGGCGCAAAGGGGATCCGCACCGCGTGTGCTCGGCAAATTCCTCATCTGGTTGCCGGTCGGGCCCCAACCCGCAAAGTCCCCGACAGCGCCTTCACTAGTAGAGCCGCGTCCCGCCCCGCCCCGCGTCCGCTGCTCCGCGCGCGACCCTCACCGGCCCCGTAGTGGCGAAGCCAACACGACCAGCTGGCTCGGCATCGCCCGTCACACTCGGGCCCTCCTGTCCTGTCCTGTCCTGTCCTCACCGCGAGTGCCCGCACCACGCGGCGACGCATTCCACTTCCACCCCCCTTCAAATCTCTCTCTTTCTCCCTTCGCCTCCGAGAAGCTCGGTCTCACCTCACGCACCACCAGCGCGCCGGCGTTCTCCCCTCCACCGTGCCGACCGACCCCGAGCGGCGCCGCGGCTGACCCAGCGTGATGTGGCGCCATGCGGCGGCCAGGCGGTCGGCGCAGATCCGGCGGCTCCTGTCCACGTCCGCCCCCTCGTCGGGCGCCGGCTCCGCCGTGCGCGGCCCCTGCATCGTGCACAAGCGCGGCACCGACATCCTCCACGACCCCTGGTACAACAAGGTACCCGCCCCCGCCCCGCCTCGCCGCCCCTCCCTCGATCCCGCGATCCGCGGTTTCACTTCGATTCCGTTTCGCGCAGGACACGGCGTTCCCCCTCACGGAGCGGGACCGCCTCGGCCTCCGGGGCCTGCTCCCGCCGCGGGTCATGTCGTTCGAGCAGCAGTACGAGCGCTTCAGTGAGTCGCCTCGCCCCCACCCCCACTCGCATTGCCGCGTCATTGTTCACGTTAGCCCCACGGGGCCGTATGTATCTCTCCTGAGATCACGCCCTCTCTGGTCGCTAATGTCGCGAGCTCTCTACGCGCGCTGCAGTAAACTCGTACCATTCGCTGGAGCACAACACGCAGGGGGAGCCCGATTCCGTGGTCTCGCTGGCCAAGTGGAGGATCCTCAACAGGCTGCACGACCGGAACGAGACGTTGTACTACAGGGTGAGCTCCCACTGTTACAGTTCTGATTGGTTGGCATGCTTGTCTTTTTACCGCAAGGGAGTGACTGAACTGGGTGTTTGATGTGTATTTGTGGTGGTATGGTTTGTTTCTGCTGCAGGTGCTAATTGACAATATCAAGGATTTCGCGCCCATAATATACACCCCTACTGTCGGCTTGGTCTGCGAAAACTACAGCGGGCTGTTCAGGCGTCCCCGCGGGATGTACTTCAGTGCAAAGGATAAAGGGGAGATGATGTCGATGATTTACAACTGGCCAGCAGAGAAGGTACACTTGAATATTTCAAAAACTTGATGCAGTTTTTGTTACCAAGGTAGTTGGACACAGGAGCTTAGGTAGCGATTTTATGAGTGCAGTATGATATCAATATCAATGGAACACTAATTTGTTATCTAGTTGTTTATCTTTTTTTAAAGCCAGTTCTGTAGCTGTATCCATGTGAATTGCTCCACAATAATATGAGTGGTTTCCCAGAGCTATGTGCCTGTACTGAACTTCATCATGTGCTTCGTTGCTTATTTCAGGTTGACATGATAGTTGTGACTGATGGGAGTCGGATTCTAGGTTTAGGTGATCTTGGAGTTCAGGGCATAGGTATACCTATTGGTAAACTTGATGTTTATGTTGCAGCTGCTGGTATCAACCCACAGAAGGTATGTGATTTGCTACTTTTTTGGAACGTAAAAGAGCATCAATTAACTAGAGGTTACTTGTGGCATTCCCCCTTTTTATATTTGTCGATTCTCCTTGCAGGTTCTTCCAATAATGCTTGACGTGGGAACAAATAATGAAGAACTCCTTGAAGACAAGCTATGTGCGTAAGATACATTAAACACAACTTCTGAAACATTATAAAATGTTTTTTATCCAGTTTTGTGACAAGCACAGTTGAGCATACTCAGATTAACGTGAAGTTCTACCCATTTTTCTTTAGAAGGAAAAAAAGTAGAAACTCTTACTGTTTGGAGTAAATGCCTGCATCATAGCATTGCTTATTAAGTGATTATCTTCTTAGATTTAGGATTGAGGCAACCTAGGTTGGAAGGAGAGGAATACTTAGCTGTTGTAGATGAGTTCATGGAAGCTGTTCATGCACGGTGGCCTAAAGCAATTGTACAGGTATGTATGTGCTGCAGTCATACTTTGGTTGCTAAGTCGATGATGCTCCGTTGCTGAAGTGGTGAAATTTCAGTTTGAAGACTTCCAAATGAAATGGGCATTTGAAACTCTTCAGAGGTATCGGAGCCGATTTTGCATGTTCAATGATGATGTGCAGGTACTTTGATTCCCCAACTTTGTTTTCTGAAAGTTATTAGCACTCTTTTGTTTATTTCAGTTTTAATTTATCATTTCTTGGGACCTTTATATTCAATAGGGGACAGCAGGAGTTGCTCTAGCTGGTCTACTTGGAGCTGTTAGAGCACAAGGTCGACCCCTCGCAGATTTTACTAAGCAGAAGATAGTTGTGGTGGGAGCTGGAAGGTCCGTGATACGTTTGACATGCTTGTACAATTTCCTCAGCCAATTGCATATAAACTTTTGCTCGTCAAAAGTCTGTTTTGTCCATTCTAACATCTCTTCAGAATCCAGTGCTGGGATAGGTGTGCTTAACATGGCTAAACATGCAATGTTAAGGATGCCAGGGACCCATAAAATTGGAGAACTGGGCGAAGGACACAATCAATTCTGGGTTCTGGACAAAGATGTAAGTTTAATTTATCCAGTCAAATACATTGTTTCATGCTTTTTACCAGTTTCCGTGTGTCTTATATATATAGTTTCCACTTTAGTGCCAAGTCTTGATTTCTAAGTGCACAATTGGTTATTTATGTGGCACTGTTATGCTGTACCATGCAGGGCCTTATTACCAAAAGTAGAAAGGATCTGGATCCAGCTGTTGCTCGTTTTGCTAGAGGTTATGGTCCTGAAGAGGTCGAAGATCTCCATGAGGGGGCTAGTCTTGTTGAAGTGGTATTTAAACTTTGATGTTCTTTGTTCATTCTTAATCAATATTATTAGCAGAAAAGACTTCCAACTCCTTCTGTAGTTGCACTAATTCAGCTCATTGTCAGGTCAAGAAAGTGAAGCCTCATGTCCTTTTAGGACTATCTGGAGTTGGCGGGATATTTAATGAGGAGGTAAGCTCCATCGTTGTGTAATCTTATTACCTCATGACTGCTGGAAGCTGATGGTGTTTCTTCTATTTCTTTCCCCTATTTTACCAGCCCAGTCCCATCAACCCTCATACCAGGGTCTTGTCTGTAGTATCAAGTAGTCCATTTTTAAGTTTAGTGAAGGACTGTGACCACCCTATCCTGATTCCCATATCTAGAAATACTCGAAAGTACTGATAAATACACTCATAATGCTAGAGATTTATTGCGCCCGGCTATGTATTGATGTGAACCCCTTGAGGTAGAACATGTGCGCCAAGAAGTTCCATTTAACATTATAAGTTCACCATTGTTACATTGAAGGATCATATCTCTGGCTATATGCTATTTAGCACTCTTCATCATGATTCAGAATGGTCCCATGGACACTGACAGCCTCAAATATATATACTTTCTGTTAGGTCCAAAAAGTCGTCTCCTTTCTTGATCTTATAGCATTAAATTGGCTAGAATCGTATTGACAATGCTTAATTATAGGGTCATACTGTTGTGATATTCATAATTTCGTATGCCTTAATGTATCACTATCAGCAATTGAGCTTAACTTAGGAATATTGTATCACCTCAGGTTCTCAAGGCTATGAAAGAATCTGACTCCCCCTGCCCTGCAATTTTTGCAATGTCCAACCCAACAACTAAAGGTTTCTCCCCATATTTACTTTCGAATACTTAAAAATAGTCACTAACATTGGCCTTTTTTTTGTTGCAGCTGAATGTACGCCTGAAGATGTATTCAAGCATGTTGGAGAAAATGCAGTATTTGCCAGTGGAAGCCCTTTCAGTAATGTTACTTTAAGTGAGTCATGTTTAATCTCGTTTGTATTGTTTGCTTACTTAAAATCATTGTCGGTAACTGATAATGCTACAATTGGGTTGTCCCAGGCAATGGTAGAAAAGGCTATGCTAATCAAGCGAACAACATGTATCTGTTTCCTGGGTATGATGATCTTTCTGTCTTTCCTTGAGTCTCCGTTTTTTGTTTTCACCTGATCCAAATCTCTGAAATACAGGATTGGTTTAGGAGCCCTTCTGTCAGGTGCTCGGCATATCTCGGATGGCATGCTCCATGCTGCAGCTGAGTGGTAAGTCCCATTTGGTAGGATCGACTCATTGGTCTTACCCGATGACGTCTCCTTGGTTATTACCTCATTTAACTATTTAAGTACCATTTGCGTGGGATGTCAAGCAGATTTTAGCCTTTCACTCGATCCGTTCCAAATTAGTTGAAGTTCTACTTTTGTCCATATATCGACATCTACAACAACAAATTAGTTTCATTAGATTCTTTATAAAATATATTTGTGCATTATATATATTTGTTGCTTTAGATCCTAGCACACTTTTACATAAACTTGGTCAAACTTAAAGAAGTTTGACTTAGGACAAACCTAGGACAATTAATTTGGAATGGAGTGAGTAGGTATTAATGTAACTGGGCGACAAAGTGCATAACTTTTAGCTTGCAGTTTTCAGCCAAGGACTTATCACAAACTTATATTGTACAGTTTTTGTAGTTAATATATCTCGCATGGCTCTTGTTTTTTCTCCTTCCCTGAACAAAATTCAGCTAAGCATTAGTCTAACAATTGCTGGTGCAGCCTTGCTTCATACATCACAGATGATGCGATTCGAAAAGGAATCCTCTTTCCTTCAATTTCAAGGTTTGCTCAATGACCCAACTCGTGCCATTGCACTCTGTAACCACGACACCTTGCTCCAAGCATTCTATTGTTGCTCATTACCACCCACCACACATCGCAGTATCAGGCACATCACCGCACGTGTCGGCGCTGCAGTCGCCCGTGCTGCTGTTGATGAAGATCTGGCCGAGGGATGCCCTGACTTGGATCCTCGGGACCTCAGGAGCATGTCAGAGGTACGCCATTCAAAATTTCACATCCTATAAGTTGCTCGTCAGAACATTGCCTGATTCTTCTTATGTGTTCACAGTCGGATACGGTGGACTACGTGGCTCGGAAGATGTGGTACCCTGTTTACAGCCCACTTGTCAACGACAAATAGTGTTCGACGAAGCACACCCGAAGAGACGTATCAGGCACATACATTTGTTCTGATTAGTGAATACTTCGCTATTTCGGTTTACCTGCTCTACTTGGGAGTATTTCAGCAGATACTGCTGCCACGTCTACTGGCTATATTGTTGCCTCATTTGTTTACGTTGACAGGTTCATCAAACATTGCTCAATTTTGAGACCCGTTGAGCTATAGTTATGTCCATGTGGTAGGACTTGAATAAATGTCAGATGTTGGCAGTCTGTCTCCTGCATCTTCATTGTTGGCGTATGTCTCTTGCATCGCCATCGTTAAACTAGTCAAACACCGCAAATACTCATGTGGTGCTGTACTCTCAGAAGCTCACTAGTTCATACCACTCGCCTGGCTTCTCTTTTTTATCTTTTGAAACGCCTCATTGATTTTCATTATAAAAAACTTGCAACATAGTTTTACAAAGGCTAAACCGAAGAAGCATGGTGGTTTGGGCATTCTCAATCTGGATAAGTTTAAGTTTGCTACAGCTCTTCTCCGTTGGCTGTGGTGGGACTGGATGACACCAAGCCTTGATTTGGTTGGGCACGCCTTGCACGGATAACGACTGTGAACTTTTTGCAGCGGCCTCTTGCGTCACCGTTGGCAATGAACTCGCTGCCAGATTCTGATATTGCTCTCCGATCATCTTTGGCTGCCCCTGAAAGAAAAACTGCTCGGTGCAAAAAGCATCGGATAGGAAATTCTGGATCTTAAATTGACATGAGCATGAGTTTCACTCTTGAGCACATTCAGCAATTCGCCGGCCTATGGGAAAAGCTATTCATCATTATTCTTATCGAAGATGTCAAGGACACAATTAAATGGAAACTCATCAAGGATGGGATGCACGTTGCTTCCTCGGCCTACAAGAGGGCCTCATTACCTCAGACATGGTGAGCGTCTTTGCTTGTCTGGTAATTCAAAACACGATTTGGACTTTTGGCGGTTTGCTTAGACAGGGATGGTAAATTTGTGGTCCTTGTGCCCACTCAGCAAGCAAAGCCAAGAGTCGGATGCCCGCCTTCTTTTGTAATGTCGTTTCACCATGCGCATTTGGAATGAAATCTTGCCTTGGCTTGGCATGCATGAATGCATGACGTTCTATGGCAAGTTGGGCAATGATGGCTTCGGCGAGGGATTGGTGGCATGTCTTCATCTTCATCATGGATCTTTCAAATCGCTTACCTCCTTCATGATGCTAATTCCATGGGAGATATGGCCGAACGCAATGCGAGAGTCTTCCGCAAATTGCACGAGACCTGACCTCACATCTGTAGTCAATCTACTTGCTAGACACAGTGCAACTCCCATCAAACACCATTGGTCAGGAGTCAAGAATATCTTTAGATAAGGCAGAAAGAATCTTTGTCTATTTTTTCCAGTTTCAGAGAAATCAGGACTCTAATATGATTGGATACCTAGATGCTCACTATTTATCTGATCCCCGTAATATGAGATCGCAAACCGATTTTGTGTTCCTACATGGTGAAAATGCCATATCATGAAAGTCTTCAAAACAGACTCTTGTGGCAATATCTACCAATTACTCCGAAACAATTTCATTATATGAGGCAACACACGGATGCATGTGGCTTTGTAGAATGATCAATCACATACATTAGTCGTGTGGAATTGGTTCTATCGAATCACCTACCATTATCTATGAAGATAATGTGGCTTGTGACGATACAGACCCCCTTTTGACAGAAAGACTGTAAGGGAGGCGCTTACAGTATAATTGGTGCAACAAATCTAAATTACAAATACTGTACCTTGAACCTGGGTGGATGGCAAGACATCAGCCCTTTTCCACCACTAAACTATGCTCTGCGGGATTAGGAATGTTTTTTTAAAAACTTATTAGGGGGGAGTGTTACAGCTTAATTAAACATGTTTAATTAATGGGAAATCTCCCCTTGTTCCTGTCGTTGTGCCGTTGCATCGTTGAAACTTCGCGAGCAACCGAAACACGTCTATTCCGGATGTATACATTGTACCATAACACGCAATCAATACAACAATTACAGTTCATTCATCATTAATCACATCAGCATTGTTCACATTTCCTTTCTGAGACAAGATGATCTGCACGTAACAGACAATCAACATTTAATTTTTTTCCTGGAATTCATTGTCTATGAGGGTGCATTTGTGCTCGGGATTAGAGTAACACTTTCGATCAGCAAATCAGCTTTCAGCCTTTCAGCGAGCCTATTATTTGGAGATAAATAGTCAAGATGAGCTCTAACAGTTTTGATATAATTCCGTACTTTTTACTTCCCGTTTCAGAATAAGTGTGGTGGTTTTAGCTTAAATTTGAACGGAGGAAACTCCAGCAGTCTTAACAGTTATACAATCGATAACGAAATTCTGTGGTTAAAACAGTCACAACAGGAATTTCATAAGGAAAAGACTAATTTTCAAAGTCCATGCTTATTGCTTAAGCTAACTGCTTCTTGAGGAAGGGCCTTCGAGGACAAAACCAAGAGTATGGCCAGCAGCCATTCTCCTGCTTGTGCACCGCAGGGTAAGGTATATCGTCCACGTCACCCGTCCCCAGATCATACACCATTCAGCGCTGCTATACACACGACAACCCAGCAGCCGACTCATGGACGATCCCATGTGGCAGCTCCCGTCCGTGAACGCAGGAGGCGATTGGTTTTGTTTTTCAGTTTTGCTAGAACTCATCTAGATGAGATTTAATTTGGTCTCATTTACCTTTTATAGTCATTGGATGTGGTGCTATAAGATGCGTGTGTGCTGACGTGGGTTGTATCCATTCTTATTTTCCAGGTGAATGTGACCAAATTACGTCTCATCTAGATGAGTTCTAGGTACCCCTTTATTTTTTTAGCTGATGCGTAGAGAAGGCATCGTTCGCAGATCATTCATGTGTATCGTGTGTGAAGCAATTTCGTACACCATTGCCCAATGCTTCCTGTACTTGGGGAGGTTGTGCACCAGGTAGTAAACGCAGTTCCCCCTGATCGCAGGGTACTCCTTGGCAGACAGCGCAACGGCGTCGCCACAGCCGAGGAAGAGCGCGTAGTCCCCGAGGTCAGTCACCCTCTCACCGACCCGGAAGGGCCATTCAGCGGGCGTCCACGCCGGCCTGTAGACTTCCATGAGCGACGGGCGGCGGCCGTGGAACAGCAGCACGAGCAGGAGCTCGCCTCGGCAGGCCACGACGTGCACCGCACGCACGCTGTCCTTCCAGTACTTGCGGGTCTCCCACGACTCCGACGCCTGATTAGGGCTCATGCCGAAGCACCGGAGGAGCACGGGAGGGGACGCCGTGCCGAGCTTGAGATCGTAGATGGACACGTTAGACATGCCGTCGATGCAGTATATGTTCCCCGCATGGAACTCGACGCTGTGGAGTTCCGCGCAAGGAACCTTGGCCGGGCCGCTCCAGGCGGCGTCCCCGGGCCGCCAGAAGAAGAGGATGTGCGCCTCGGGCCATCTGTGCTTGGTCGCGACGGCCATCCAGTGCGACGACTCGAGCGGGTCGCTGGAGAGGAAGACCTGGAAGACCGGGGACAGGCATGGAAGCGGGATCTCGGTGCCGGAGTGGGGCTCCCACATCACGAGCCGCGTGGGGGACCGGACGTCGTCCGCAAGGGCGAACCAGCCGCGGGGCGTGCCGCAGCAGTACGGGAGGCCGGGTGGGGCCGCCTTGAAGTCGACGCCCGGGACGCCGCGAGGGAGCTGGAGGGAGTACTCGCCGACTGGGCTCAGTCCGTCGGGGGCCTGTCGGGCGGCGACGACCCACGGGCGGTAGGCGGCCGGAGGAGAAATTGAGGCTCGCCAGTGGGCGCATACCTGGTGGGCGTGGAGCTGGTCTGCGTCGGTGTTCAGGCGACCCGAGATCTCATTGAGAATATCGGCGGGGAGGGAGGACCAGCCGGCGGCCATCGCCGCTTCTCTTTTTCAGTTCGGCGTGCCTGATCTATTACCGGCGGGGTTTCCAGCTGTTTTGTGTAAAACCCCGTATTCCTTCATACGTGTAGCATTATTGTTTATCGAGGCACAGTAATCGTTTGATACGGTTTCTAGTTAGTTTGATTCGGCTTCTGGTTGGGCAAAAGGTGGTGCGTCGGATATGAACTCGATTAAGAATCTACTCAGACTGGCAAACTTAACATTGATAATGTTTAGATTTGTTTACAACACATTTAGATGTATTTTAGTTATTGTATAAAATCAAGAATAAAAGAGATGGTCTCACAGGCCTTTATGTTGTAAAGCTGGATATCCACAAGGCCTATGATAGAGTCGTATGAATTTTTCAAGAAATATGATATAATAACAAAACTGGGGTTCCATGATCATGGGTTAATCTGATTATGAATTGTGTGAGTTCAGTTAAATACACAATCAGGTACAACTCCAAGAAACTGAGAGCTTTTTACCTATCAGTTTACGGCCTGATAACATAATTTCTCCGGAACAGAGCGCTTTTGTCCCTTTGCGGATGACTACGGATAATGTGTTAATTGCTTTTGAGTGCATTCACTTTATTCAGCAGGAGAAAGGCCCTGATAAGAGCTTTTGTGCTTATAAGCTAGATTTGTCTAAGTGACGGTGTCCTAAATAAGGGGGTACTAATCCAGTCGGCCCATTCTCCTCGGGTTGGGCCGATGGGCCCTCATTCGTGGTCAAAATGGACTCCGGAGGCCCTACACAGGAGGCGTGATCAAGACTACCTCCACCAAAGACTTGACGTATACTCCAACATCTCTGTTGCCGCCTTGCTCCTAGATACCGACCTTGTAACCCTAAATACCCTCACTGGCGTGTATATAAAGCCAAAGGGTTTAGCCCGTAGAGGGGACATCAACGCAAAATCATTCACCTAGCCCTAGAGTTAGACCACACATTACGATCTCGAGGTAGATCAACTCTGTACTCGATACATCTTCATCAATGTAAACAAGAGCAGGGCGTAGTGTTTTACCTTCATAGAGAGGGCCCGAACCTGGATAAACATCGTTTCCTTCGTTTGTGTTACCCTCGATCCGAGATCCACAGCTCGGGACCCCCTACCCTGAGGTCTGTTGGTTTCACACCGACACTGGTACTCTCATTGAGAGTTCCATTGTGCGATCACCAGAAGGATCGATGGCTCACCTGCAGATCAACTACGCCAACGGCCATGGGAGTGTTTACGCCCCCGGCCAACTTTTTTGTGTTCGGCAGCATGGTCTTTTTCGCCAACTCGACAGGTCATCTGGCCTCTGTCGAGAACTACGCCCCAGGTCGGATCATGACCTTCGGTGGCCTCGAATACACCGCGGATTCCCGCGACAAACTTGTCCTGTCGGGATGGGCCCCTAGCCAAATTGAGAGCTCGTCCAGCCCCGGAGGCTCGACTACAGAGCCGATTCCCGTCACGCTGTCGCTAGAGACCCCCGACGCAACCACTTCGGCCAGTCTCCTTCCGATCTCCAGTCCGGACGTAGATCTGGCTCCCACCTCTAAAATTACGCCAGGGTTAGAACTTACCTCGGCGCAGAGTCCGGATTCACTCCCAGATCCCCTTCGCGCCGAAGACGCGTCAAGTTATACATCTGGCATACTTTGAGTCAGCCCCGCTTACAACCAAGAGATGAATCCCCAAGAGCTGCCTCACCTCAATGAGATGCTCGATCGTATCCAAAGCATGTCCATCTTGGACTGCAAGACTTGTGTTTATGATCAGATTAGACTTAAAGCCGACGATTGAGAAATTTACATCCCACCCACCACCCACCTAGTCGCCACGGTCGATGACTTAACCGATGTGCTAGACTACAGCGAGGCCATGGACAAGGATGAAGAGGCCGATGGCCCCACAGAAAACACCTTGCCTCTGGTAAACAACGGCAGGTGGACTGCTACATCTAGCTACGATGTCTACATGGTGGACACCCCGAATTCCCCTTAACGTGGCTAGACTGCGTTGATATTTCCCCAAAAAGGAAGGGATGATGCATCACAGCTATGGTAAGTATTTCCCTCAGTTGTGAAACCAAGGTATCAATCCAGTAGGAGAACCAAGCAACACTATGTAAACGGTACCTGCACACAAAGAACAAATACTTGCAACCCGACGCGTAAGAGGGGTTGTCAATCCCTCCTCGGGAAAAAAGATAGATTGGTTTGTATGAGTTTAATAAATAGATCTCGCAAGAACACAAAATAAAATAAGTAAAGAAAAAGTGCAGTAAGGTATATTTTTTGGGTTTTTGGAATAATAGATCTGAAAATAAGTATGGCAACAAATAGATCGGAAAGCAAATATGATAAAAGATAGACCCGGGGCCGTAGATTTCACTAGTGGCTTCTCTCGAGAAAATAGCACATGATGGGTAAACAAATTACCGTTGGGCAATTGATAGAAGAACAAATAATTATGACGATATCTAGGCAATGATCAATATATAGGCATCACGTCCAAGATTAGTAGACCGACTCCTGTCTGCATCTACTATTATTACTCCACACATTGACTGCTATCCAGCATGCATCTAGTGTATTAAGTTCATGGAGAAACGGAGTAATGCAATAAGAACGATGACATGATATAGACAAGATCTATTCATGTAGGAATAGACCCCATCTTGTTATCCTTAATAGCAATGATACATCCGTGCCTCGCTACCCTTTCTGTCACTGGGTGAGGACACCGTAAGATCGAACCCATCACAAATCACCTCTTCCCATGGCAAGAAATATCTATCTAGTTGGCCTAACTAAACCAAAGATTCGAAGAAGAAATACGAGGCTAACAATAATCATGCATATAAGAATTCAAAGAAAGCTAAAATAATATTCATGGATATAGATGTGATCATAAACTCAAACTTCATCGGATCCCAACAAACACATCGCAAAAAGTCATTACATCAAATAGATCTCCAAGAGACCATTGTATTGATAATCAGAAAGAGAGAAGCAACTGATACGTCTCCAACGTATCTATAATTTTTGATTGTTCCATGCTATTATATATTCTGTTTTGAATATTTAATGGGCTCATTTATACACTTTTATATTATTTTTGGGACTAACCTATTAACCGGAGGCCCAACCCAAATTGTTGTTTTCTTTCCTATTTCAGTGTTTCGAAGAAAAGGAATATCAAATGGAGTCCAAACGGAATGAAACCTTCGGGAGAGTTATTTTTGAAACGGAAGCAATCCAGGAGACTTGGAGTAGACGTCAGGGAAGATTCGAGGTGGCCACGAGGCAGGGAGGCGCGCCTGCCCCCCTGGGCGCGCCCCCAACCTCGTGGGGCCCTCATGGCTCCCCTGACCGACTTCTTTCACCTATATATATCCATATACCCTAAAAATATTAGAGAAAAGAATAGATCGGGAGTTCCGCCGTCGCAAGCCTCTGTAGCCACCAAAAACCAATCGGGACCCTGTTCCGGCACCCAACTGGAGGGGGGGACCCTCACCGGTGGCCATCTTTATCATCCCGGTGCTCTTCATGACGAGGAGGGAGTAGTTCACCCTCGGGGCTGAGGGTATGTACCAGTAGCTATGTGTTTGATCTCTCTCTCTCTCTCTCTAGTGTTCTTGAGATGGTACGATCTTGATGTACTGTGAGCTTTGCTATTATAGTTAGATCTTATGATGTTTCTCCCCCTCTACTCTCTTGTAATGGATTGATTTTTCCCTTTGAAGTTATCTTATCGGATTGAGTCTTTAAGGATTTGAGAACACTTGATGTATGTCTTGCATGTGTTTATCTGTGGTGACAATGGAATATCACGTGATTCACTTGATGTAAGTTTTGGTGATCAACTTGCGGGTTCAGTTGAACTTATGCATAGGGGTTGGTACACATTTTCGTCTTGACTCTCCGGTAGAAACTTTGGGGCACTCTATGAAGTACTTTGTGTTGGTTGAATAGATGAATCTGAGATTGTGTGATGCATATCGTATAATCATACCCACGGATACTTGAATTGGAGTATCTAGGTGACATTAGGGTTTTGGTTGATTTGTGTCTTAAGGTGTTATTCTAGTATGAACTCTATGATAGATCGAACGGAAAGAATAACTTCGTGTTATTTTACTACAGACTCTTGAATACATCGATCAGAAAGAATACCCTACCATAATCTCTTCGTTTGTTCTCCGCTATTAGTGACTTTGGAGTGACTCTTTGTTGCATGTTGAGGGATAGTTATATGATCCAATTATGTTATTATTGTTGAGAGAACTTGCACTAGTGAAAGTATGGACCCTAGGCCTTGTTTCTACATGTGGATTATGTGAATTGCACGATGTATTGCTGTTCGTGCATAGGCACGTATATATGATGTACAAAGGTGGGCCACGGACCTCAACTATACAAGGAACTATAAGGCGGGCCCAATACACAATATGCACGTAACACATATACTCAACACTCCCCCGCAGTCGAAGCGGTACCGTGGCTGACGCAAAGACTGGACCGGAACTCCTCAAATGACGCCGTAGGCAAGCTCTTGGTCATGATATCGGCAAATTGTTGGGAAGTAGGGACGTGTAAAACACGAATATGGCCAAGGGCCACCTGTTCCCGAACAAAATGAATATCCAACTCAATATGCTTGGTCCGTCGATGATGCACCGGGTTAGCGGAGAGGTAGACCGCCGAGACGTTGTCGCAGTAGACCACAGTGGCACGATCGACAGGGCAAGAGAGCTCCTGAAGTAGCTGGCGAAGCCACGAACACTCGGCGACAGTGTTGGCCACCGCACGATACTCAGCCTCAGCACTGGAACGAGAGACCGTAGGCTGCCGCTTGGACGACCACGAGATAAGTGAGGGTCCAGGTAGACACAATAGCCCGAAGTGGAGCGACGAGTGTCAGGGCAGCCCGTCCAGTCTGCATCGGAGTAGGCGGTGAGGGCGGTGTCGGCGGAGGCGTAAAGCGTGACGCCAAGATCCATAGTGCCATAGATATAGCGAAGAATCCGCTTGATGGCAGCCCAGTGAATGTCTCGAGGAGCATGCATATGAAGACACACCTGCTACACGGCATACTGGATCTCCGGTCGAGTCAGAGTGAGGTACTGGAGAGCACCAACGATAGACCGATAGAAAGCAGCATCCGAAGCAGGAGAACCATCTGTGGCAGAAAGCTTGGCCTTCGTATCAACAGGCGTAGTGGCGGGCTTGCAGTTAAGCATGCCGGCGCGCTCCAGGAGCTCGTGAGCGTACTTCCGCTGATGAAGGAAGAAGCCATCCGGACGGCGCACCACCTCGACACCGAGGAAGTAGTGCAAAGGACCCAAGTCCTTGATGGCGAACTCAGCGCGAAAACGAGCCGTGAGCTGACTGAGGAGACCATCCGTACATGCCGTCATGATGATGTCAACGACATAGAGCAGCAAGTAGGCCGTGTCAGAGCCCCGATGATAGACGAAGAGCGAGGCGTCCGAGCGGGTAGGGCGGAACCCAAGCTGATGAAGAAACGCCGTGATGCGTTGGTACCAAGCGCGCGGAGCCTGCTTGAGCCCGTACAAGGACCGCGAAAGCAGGCACACGTGGTCTGGAAGCGCCGGGTCAACAAACCCGGTGGGCTGCTGGCAGAAGACCTGCTCCTCGAGGTGACCATGGAGGAAGGCGTTGGAGACGTCCATCTGGTGCACCGGCCAAGCACGAGAGACCGCAAGGTGGAGAACCGTGCGTATCGTGTCGAGCTTGACGATCGGAGTGAAGGTGTCGGTGAATTCGATGCCAGCACGTTGTCGGAAGCCACGAACGACCCAATGCGCTTTATAGCGATCAAGGGTACCATCAGGACGAAGCTTGTGTTTAAAGACCCACTTCCCAGGAATCACATTGGCGTGACGGGGACGGGGAACAAGCTGCCACGTCCGGTTGCGCAACAGGGCGTCAAACTCCTCTTGCATCACAACCATCCAGAGCGGGTCACGAAGAGCGGCTCGAACGGAGGACGACAATGGCGACGGCTCAGAGGTGGACGCCGCATGGACGTAGTCATCCGAGGAGTAGCGCGAGCTCGGGCGAAAAACGCCTGTACGAGCGCGGGTGACCGGACCGACCACATGCGCCGGGGGGCCGCTGGCGCCGGGGGTGCCGTGGGCGCCGAGGAGGCTGGGGGCGCTGGGGGCGCCGAGGGCACCGAGGAGGCCGGGGGCGCCGAGGGGACCGCGGGGGTCCCAGTGCGCGCCGCGGCTATAGGAGGCGCCACTTGCGGGGGGTGCGCCTGAAAGCCAGGGGCGGGCCAAGGGAGGCGCGCGAGGGCCCTAGGAGAGGCGTCGAGGAGCCCGCGTCACCGGTGGCGGGAGGAACAGCCAGGGTATCTGCTGAAACGGAAACACATGCTCATCAAAGTAAACGTGCCGGGAGGTGAACACACGGTGGGAGACGGGATCATAGCACCGATATCCCTTGGAATTAGAAGGGTAGCCGATAAAGATGCAAGTGACGGATCGAGGTGCAAGCTTGTGAGAAGCAGTGTCGGCAGTGTTGGGATAGCAAAGGCACCCAAAAATACGCAAGTCGTCATAAGACGGAGGCGTACCAAAGAGAAGATGGTGAGGTGCGTAGTTCCACCATGGGCGGCAGGGTCTAAGGTCAAGAAGAAGTGATGCAGTGGCGAGTGCGTCCAGCCAGAAACGAGGTGGCATGTTGGCATGAAACAGGAGCGTGCGAACACAGTCATACAGAGTGCGAAGGATGTGTTCGGCTCGACCGTTCTACTGTGAAGTGTACGGACATGTGAGGTGGAAAACGGTGCCGTGATGCGCCAAAGAAGTGCGGAAAGTGAGGTTGTCGAACTCTTTTCCATTGTCTGTTTGAAGTGCAAGGATGGGACGCCCAAACTGCGTGCGGACATAGGAGTAAAAAGCCGTCAAGGTAGAGAGTGCATCCGACTTTCTGCGCAAAGGAAAAGTCCACACATAGTGAGAATAATCATCAAGAATGACCAGATAATATAAATAGCCCAAGTTACTAGGAACCGGAGAGGTCCACACATCGCTATGAATCAAATGAAAAGGAAAAGAAGCAATGGTGGTGGAATTATTAAATGGCAGGCGAACGTGTTTGCTGACTCGACAGGCATGACAAGTGTGATCCTCGATCTTATTGCAAGTGAAACTGAAACTCCTAAGAATATGACGAAGTGTGACGGGGTTGGGGTGACCTAAGCGAGCGTGCCAGAGATCAACTCCAGCGGAGAGAGCGACCGGTGCGGTGGTGGTGGATGAGGGCGAATGCATCAGATATAGCTCGTCGGGGCTGTCACATCGGTGAAGTACCATCCTGGTTCGAGCGTCCTTGACACTAAAACCAAACTCGTCAAATTCAACAGTGACAGAGTTTTCACGAGTGAAATAATGAACGGAGACAAGATTCTTAATAAGATGAGGAGACATAAGTATGTTAGACAAAGATAAAGGCATAGAAGTAGAAGGAAAAGAAGTGTGCCCAACATGTGTGATAGGAAGTGTGGAATCGTCGCCGACAATGATGCGGCGGTCGGTGGAGACAAGAGTGAAGGAGGCAAGATTACCAAGATGAGCAAACATGTGAGCTGTAGCACCAGTGTCCATGTACTAATCATCACCTCCAGTGTAGTTATTCGGCGTAGGAGCGGCATGCAGCCCGGTGAGGAGCACCGGGTCCCAAGGCGCCGGCGGCAGGGTCGGTGAGGGAGACGAAGGTGCCATGGGGAAGCCGTAATCGCCGCTTAGCTGCGGCGGTGGGTACTCTCCATATAGCTTCGGAGCCACGTAGTATGCATGAGGTGCAGGAGGGGCGGGAGGCCCGTACGGTGTGGATAGTAGCCCCGCCGGCAATTGCGGTGCCGGGTAGGCCGGATGATCCGCCGAAAAAACCTACTGGCCCGCTGATGACCCCCACTAATACCCGGAAGACCCGTACGCGGGTGAAGCTCCGTACGCCCCGTATGTGGGAACGGATACGTGGGGAGCCGCATCGGAGGGCGCCGGAGGCGGGGCGACGACGGACTGGCTGAAGAGCGCCGGCGGCGGAGCCGCGACAGAGGGCGCTGGCGGCGGGACGGCAGTAGCGGCGGCGGACGGTCCGGTTGACGCCATTGCTGACGACGTGCCTTGCTGCATGGCGAGTGACGAGGCGTATGGCCCCGTGGGCGACACGCCTGGTTGCATCGCGGGCTGCATGGCGCCGTACACGTAGCCATGCATGGCACTGTATAAAGCTGTAGGCGCTGCTGGCCCCGCGGGCGACGCGCCGTATGGCCCTGCTGGCGACGCGCCTTGCTGCATGGCGGGCGACGAGCCATATGGCGGGCGAGGCGAAGCTAGCAAGCGGGCGACGCGATGCTACACGGAGGACTTGAGAAAGCAATCGGATCTCAAAGAACGAGTTGATTTGTGGAATTGCTCACGTACTAGAAGTACTGGTACTAATGCCCAATGGTTTGACTGGGTCTTCACGTGGAGCTGGCGATGCGGGGATTGCCTAGCGATGCAAGGCGCAGCTAGCAAGTGTGAGGCACGGCGGCAGTACGGGTGCGGCGGCGCGGGAGGGAAGCAGGCGGGCGGCTCGAAGGGAGCGGCGGCCTGCGGATGGATGCGGCGGTGTGGGAGGAAGGGGACGCGCGGTGGCAAGGAGGAGCGGCGGCGGCCGGCGCAGGAGGTGCGCACGGGCGGCGGCGGCGTGGTGGCGGCGGCGCGTGAGGAGGCGCGCGGCGGCGGCAGCGGAAGACTAGGTTTATAACCTAAAAACTGATACCATATGGATTATGTGAATTGCACGATGTATTGCTGTTCGTGTATAGGCACGTATATATGCTGTACAAAGGTGGGCCATGGACCTCAACTATATAAGCAACTATAAGGCGGGCCCAATACACAATATGCACGTAACACATATACTCAACACTACACATTGCAATACCGATTACGGTCACTTTTACCACTTGTTACCTTGTTGTTTTTACATTTTCAGATTACAAACACCTATATCTACCATCCATATTGCACTTGTATCACCATCTCTTCGTCGAACTAGTGCACCTATACGATTTACCATTGTATTGGATGTGTTGGGAACACAAGAGACTCTTTGTTATTTGGTTGCAAGGTTGTTTGAGAGAGAACATCTTCAAACTACGCCTCCCACGGATTGATAAACCTTAGGTCATTCACTTGAGGGAACTTTGCTACTGTCCTACAAACCTCTGCACTTGGAGGCCCAACAATGTCTACAAGAAGGTTGTGTAGTAGACATCAAGCTCTTTTCTCGCGCCGATGCCGGGGAGGTGAGTGCTTGAAGGTATATTTTTAGATCTTTCAATAGAATCTTTTAGTTTTTTGTTTTATCACTAGTTTAGTCTTTAAAAGAAAACTACAAAAAATGGAATTAAGGATGCCTCCTATGCTTCATCTTTTTAATGTCTTTCATGAAAATTGTCACAGCCCTAGAATTTGATTGCAATTAGTTTCATAAGCATCCATGGATCATGTCTATATTTTTTGAAATTTTAAATGGGGATGTTCAAACCCTAGCACCACATGGAATTCAAATAAGCTCAACTAAAGTCATTTTCAATGAACCCAAAATGCCCTTTGAAAATGTTCATGATTTCTGATAAAGGGTGAAACCTCTGCCAAAAATGATGAACATATTTGTAGGTCATTCCTGGATTTTTGAATTAATTCATATTGTATTTGAATTTGGGCATTTAAACACTATAAATAATTTAAATGCTCAGATAATGCTGAAATTAAATGTGGGCCACTAGAATAATCCAGAGAGTGTCCACAAATTATTCCAGCATTTTACAAAATGCTTTAGTATTTTAACTAAAGCCAAAACAACAGCAGAAAAATAGAAAATAGAAACAAAATTAGAAAACTAGAGAGAGGCAGAAACTTACCAGGTCTACACAGTAGCGGCCCGGCACTGTTCCTGGCCCAGCCCAGGGACAGGGGCGTCTTCTTCCTCGTGCCAGTGGGCACGAGGGCGTGTGCCCGACGCGCGAGCGCACGCGCCGGCCACCTCCTGCTTGCCTGCACGCCGCTGGATTCACTCGAGGGCGCCACGCACCCTCCCTCGACCCTCTGCACCTCCTCCCTCCTCGCAGCTCTCTCCCCTCCCCTCTCTCTCACCCACCGAGCGGAGCTCGCCGCCACCGCCGCCGTTTTCGTAGCCACCGCTGTCCTCGCGCCCCCTCTCCCTCTCTGGAAGCTCCGCCATGACCTTCTCGTCATCTTCGCCAAGCCAACCGACGCCAGAGCGCCCTGCAGTGCCGCCATCGTCGTTGTCTTCTCCCTCTGCCCCGAGCGCCGCCCCATCCGATTCGTCGCCGTCCGGGCTTCCCCGACCTCACCGACGACGCCATCGAGTTCACTGTGAGCTCCTGCTCCTCCCCCTTGCTCACCCCCTCCTTACCCATTCGCTAGTCACCGTCACCGCGAACCCGAGCTCCGGCCGCCACCATGGCCGGTGAGCTTCGTGCTCCCGAGCTCCTCCAGCTGTGCTCGTTGCCTCCGCGTGCTCCTAGTGATCCCAGAAACCCATAAAGACCATCGCCCGCGCCCGCCGTGCCCCGTAACGCCTAAACCATGGATGCCCGAACTCCGGCGGCCGCTTGGCTCGTCGCCGCTGCTGTTACACACAGCCCCAACACACACCGCGGCCACCGCTAGATGCGCCGCATCGCGGGCTTTCTGGCGCGCCCAGCCACGTGTCCAGCCGATGCCTGAGATGGCCGGACGAGGAGCGCCGCCACGTCTGCTTATCGCCGGCGACTAGTCGCCTGATTGGATGACGTGGCGTGTGCTTAATTAGCACTAACCACCGACTTGTTAACCCCAACGGTCATTGACAGACGGGCCCCATCCCTTAATTAACCATAGGGTTATTCCCTGTTTAAATTAACCTAATGCCCGTGGCCCCGCCTGTCAGCGTTGACTTGGCCACGTCGGCATTGACCGGACCCACACGTCAGCCTCTTTAGTTGACACTGTGACACTAACCAGTGGACCCCACTGGTCAGGTTTGACCTGGACCGCGTCTGTTGACCAGATGACGTCAGCATGATGCAAGGCTGACGCAGTAAATGCTTTTCTGTATTTTAAATAAATCTAAATGATTTATTTATTTTCAGAAAATCCCTTAAACTTCCAAAATTCATAGAAATTCAAACGTAACTCCAAATAAGATAAATTATATATGAAAAATTATCAGAAAAATCCAATCTATCCATCTGTACCATTTTCATGCATGTTTGAGCAAGTTAACCCCACTTTTTAGAATGAAACATGATTAGGGCAAAGTTCATAATAGGTTTGGAGTTGGAATTTGATGTAGTTTTGAATTCCACTTCAATTAAAATGACTTTCTAGCGCATTTGCCCAAATCACAGCATATTGCCATGTCATGATCATGCATCATATTGTTGCATTACATTGATTGTATTCTTCCTTGTTTGCCGGTAATTGCCCCCTCTCAGTAGACGATGTTTCCGACGTTGTGATCGATGACACCGATGAAGAGCTATATTATCTTCAGAAGTGCCAGGCAAGCAAAACCCCCTTGTTCATTCTGATACAATCCCACTCTCTCGCTCCTGCTCTCTTTTACTGCATTAGGACAACAACGATTCATCTGTTACTTGCTGCGGTAGTTGAACCCCTTATCCTCTGCATGACCTGTCATTGCCACAGTAAATAGATGAAACCCACTAGCATGAGTAGGAGTTGCTTGAGCCCTGATGTGCCTACACATTCATGCTTGTTTTTCATGCCTGCTACTGCTTAGAGTTGAGTCAGGTCTGATTCATCGGGGATGAATTGGAACAGTGTTGCACATGTCCTACGGTGTGTGAGCTAAGTGTGTGAACACGATTTGGTAAAGGTAGCGGTGAGTGGCCATGTAGGAGTACATGGTGGGTTGTGTCATTGAAACCGTTCTTAGGAACTGAGTTCTGTGTTTGTGATCCATGAACAGCTACTACCACGCATTGGGCCCGAAACCAATGGACCCTCTCGACTTATTAACTGCCCTTGTCCTCTGGCCAGGAGTTGCAATTAGTTTCTGGTGTTTGTAGGTTATGTGTTGGCGGTCGTGCGTAGCGCTGACCCTAGGGGTGGGCTATGATGCGGTAGATACACCATGACACGGTGTACCGGGCGCCCGTTTGGTGTCTCGGGAACCCTGCACACATCGTTTGGGGCTGTGAGCGAAACTCCGGCCGAATCTCCTCGCGGATGGAACCCGAATAGGCGATAAACCTGGACTAGAGACTTGTGTGGTTAGTCAGGTCGTGGCCGACACCCTCTCGCCCGGCTTCCGCTTGACGGTTGCCGAGGTACATGACCGTGTACAGGGCTATAAGTGGAGAGAGCGTGTGTGAAGAAGTACACCCCTGCAGGGTCATTATCTATTCGAATAGCCGGATTCCTCGGATATGGAAACTTGGACCCCTTGCATAGTTCATAGACAAGTGAAAGTGGATACTCTAAAATGCGCAAGATAAGCGTGAGTGCTATGGATGGCGTTCTCGTAGGGAGACCGGATCCATAGTGGTGTATTGATATGGTGAATATGTGGACTCGTGTGCGCCACCTCAAAAGAGTTACTTGCAGTCGTAGTTCAGGTTAGCCACTGAGTCAAAGCTGGCTTGCTGCAGTTAAACTCCACCACCCCCTTTGTTGATACCGATGCATATGTAGTAGTTCTGATGTAAGTCTTGCTGGGTACATTTGTACTCACGTTTGCTTAATTTATGTTTTGTAGAGAGACTTCAGTCTCGCTAGTAGTTCCGTGTACTTCGACGTTTAGCTTGATACCTCAGCTACGATCTTGTGCCCTCGGCAGGATCTGTAGATAGTCAGGCTTCTCAGCCTTCTTCATTTGTAGTTGTCTGTACTCAGACAAGTTAAGCTTCCGCATGTGCTTGTTGCTTGTATGCTCTGTATGTTGGGTCATGAGACCCATGTTTGTAATATCTCGCTCCTCGGAGCCTAATGAATAAATACTTGAGTCGTAGAGTCTTGTTGTGATGCCATGTTGTATTGCACATATTGAGCATATTGTGTGTATGATTGAAATGCTTGGTATGTGTGGGATCCGACAACCTAGTTGTTTATCCTTGGTAGCCTCTCTTATGGGGAAATGTAGTCTTGTGCTTCCATGAGCCATAGTAGTCCGCTACAGCCCGGTTCACCGGAGTCCTGCTAGCCCAACACTACTGCTCAGGACACTTGACTGGCCGACATGTGTTTCACTTCGTTCCTGTGTCTGTCCCTTCGGGGAAATGTCACACGGTGACATCCGGAGTCCTGCCTAGCCTGCTACAGCCCAGGTTACCGGAGTCCTGTTAGCCCAGTGCTACAGCCTGGATTCACACGCTGCTGACCGACATGCTCGATGTTGATTCATGTATGCCTGTTCCCGTAAGTTAGTGCCACTTTGGGTTCACGACTAGTCATGTCGGCCCGGGTTCTCTGTCATATGGATGCTAGCGACACTATCATATACGTGAGCCAAAAGGCGCAAACGGTCCCGGGCCATGGTAAGGCGACACCCGTGGGAATACCGTGCGTGAGGCCACAAAGTGATATGAGGTGTTACAGGCTAGATCGGTGTGACTTAGAATCGGGGTCGTGATAGCTTTGGTATCAGAGCCTGACTGCCTGTAGGATTACCAAGCCATACTGGTCGAAGTCGAGTCTAGAAATGCTTTAGTTATATGAGGGAATTGATTGTGGAAGGGAACGTAAGGCTCTTTTACTCCTTTACCCTATTGCCTTCTGATCTGAGTCATCCTCTTCTTTTCTACGGGGTTAAGAACTAGGCTTCTCTTCTATCTCTCAGGATGACGTGTTACTAAACCGTAGTTGCCTAGGATTGTTGAGTTCATGCCTCAGTTCAGTTCCTACTACTTCCATATGTTCATAGCTGGCCTCAAAACCTTGATATTGTGATGTTGAGAGGTTATGCCACCATCTTTGCAGGATGTCTCAAATCATTTTGAGCATTTACAGTCGTTATGCTGTCCGAGTCATCCCAGGTTTCTAAAATTGTCTGATGCATTTGCAAATCCCTTCTTTCCGTCCCCGATGTTTCTTTGGGCATGTTTAACCACATTAATTGTTGAGTTGAGGTATTCTATTGCCTCGACATATATGTTGGAATTATTATTATGACCCTAGGTGCCCTAGGGGATCATCTAGTAACCTAGCCATGTTTTGTATTTCCAGTGTGATGATTCTGGCCATTATTCTCGAAAGCATCCTGTGATGCCATCTAGTAGTAGGTATTCCACTCCTGGGTTCCTGACCCAAGATCCACTCTACTTACCTCGTGTTGATAGTGTTGCTTGTACCTTTAGGATATTAGTAACCTTTGCGATAGTCCTCGAGGTCTGTGGTATTTCCTCTTCCAAATACCATGAACCATTATGGCAGAAGATCTTTGAACCAATGATCACAACAAGAGTGCTCTTGATGAGGTCTCCATTCTATGATGTGACTCTGCCAGTTCTACCTTTCTGCATGGATTTTCCGGAAGAAATATGTTGAGCTTTATTCGACATACTAATCTATGCATCCACAACTCAGAAAATTATATGTTCCTTGAGTTGTCCCTCTTTAGTTGTATTTTGGTCTTTGTCTATCAGTTGATAGTCAGGAGTAGCTGTGCATTCGTGTTATCGATGCCTTTTATTCTTGTGGTCCATCAAGCCATTCTATTCGGAATGACTAGGAGAAACAAACTCCAGTACCTCATCCATATCCAGGATTGGGTTAAAGCAGTTGTATTCCACAGATCAAAATGCAACCCAGCTTTTGACTCTGTTCTACCTTGGAGTGTTGCTCTCTTTATGTCAGGATTGTCATGAGAATTGCACCACCTCTTATGAATTCTTGACGTAGTGATACTTATCACCATCATCATTCATTCCTTGGTTTCCGTGTTATTGTAACCGGGATGCCGACAAGTGAATCGTGGTGTGTGAAATCTATGCTCCTAGCAATTCCGTTGCTTGGTAGTTAATTGGACAATAACCTCATTCTTAGCGTGTTGATTATTGAATCATCACCCTAAGGTTGATTGTGCTACCTAGTCCTTATTTCCGGTGCACTCTTCGATCAATGAGTTAGGATTGTGTCAATCCATTGCTCGTTTGACCATATCGTCTTGCCCTGAAAAGCAAGATTGTTCTCGAGCTCAGTAACATATCGGTGGTTCGTGATTTTTCGAAAATCTTCTCGGAAGTGTTACCAGGTTGTCACCTGACCGCTATGTTGAGCTCGTGATTGAGTTGGTTTCTTGTAAACCAGCCATTCTCCAAGAAATCTGTGTCGGTTACCCCCTGAGCTAGTTGGTTAAGCTAAACAATAACTTGGAGAGTTGGAAGATAAAAGTTTGCCAGCTTAGCTCATTTCAAGGGATATATCTGCATGTGTTGAAGATAGGTGATATCTTCATCGATTGATCCTCGTGATCAGTTGATCTATTACCTTATCAAAACTTTGACTTGAGTATGGGCTATCGTCAAGTAAAATCAGAACCAATGATATTCATAATGTTGTCTTACTCTTGGTTGACCCCTCGAGCAAGCACCATTATATCTTTTGGGTCTGACCAACACTATCGTCTTGTTCATGTAGTTGTGGAATTCCATCTATATGGAAACCTGGATAAATTGTTGTTGAGCCCATCGACAACATCCTTGTCTCCTCCTTGATTCATGTTGAACATCAAGCTAGTGTTGGAAACTTTTGTAAGCATTATCTTCATGTCCCGTTTATGTAATACCTGTTTGGTGTAAGAAGTGACTTTCTCCAAGTTCACGTGCATTAGGTGTAAGTTGTCGCCATGAATTTGAGAAAGGTTTGTTTTGTTTCCTCTGGAATCATCCCAAGTTAGTCATGCATATGTGCGAAGTACATCATGGTTTGATAGGTTGGCCGCCTCCACTCCATATGTGTCCCTAGCACACCAAGCCACTGACTGATTTGTTCTAGGAAAAGGAGTTAAGTGCTAATCCATGGTAATGCACAAGACTTCAATATCCCCGTTGATGGTTTCCCACTTGAACACAGTAGTGTTTTATTATAAGACTACTACGTGGTCATGCTTGTCTTGGATAGCATGTTCACAGGTTTGTAGCAGAACCAACTCATGTTTTGGAGCTTGCTATCGTAGTTCATTTCCCGAGAATCTCGCAACGTCATCTAGTCGAATTGTGTTGCAAACTTTTATTTTTCTTTCTAGACTTGATGAGTCTGGAATATCCTGACACCAACCAGATCCGAATCTCAGGCAGATATGATGGTTGGAACGTTTCTCAAGAACTATAATATTGGTCTCTCTGTAACCCGGTAAAGTGGATGTCGTGGCCAACACACCCGGACGGAGGACTTATTATTGTAGTATCTTGATGGAGAAAGTTGGCCACCTCCCCATAAGGATTTCGTAGGATTATTCCAATAGTTGTTCCTTATGGATTTTTGTGTTCCCGAAGTCCGACCTTTTACTTGATGTCCTAGATATCAAACCATATCTATGAATGGATTACGCTAGCACATCAAGGAGAACATTAGAAGCGGAGTGCTAAATGTCTCTCGGTCGATCATCCAGATTCTGTTTCCTTAGCCTCGCTAAGGGGAAGTCTGAGAAGGTGTTATCTTCCTTTGTATCCGCATTATCCATCACTATTCATCATGGTAGTAAGATTTGATGCCAGGATCCTCGACACGGATGTTGGTAGAACCTTGATGAATATGGAAATGCTCAAGTTCTTGAGAGCACGTGCAAGCAAAATCATCCCTTGCGTTGTCTTCAACAAGGTAGTTCACATCATCCATTCTAGACCGAGTGTGTCATTCTTCCGAACTCCGTCAAACGATTGTTCGTAAATTGCCTTAGGCTGGTATAAAGAGTTTCAATGATCTCTGAATCAAAAGTAATTCTTTTTGCCACTTAAGGAATGATTCTACGAGTCACCTTCCCTGAGGAGCCCCGTTATGGTATCATGGCAACTCAACTCCTTGCTACGTTGACAACCGTTCACCACCCTCTTAGGTGTGGAATTGTTGCCTACCTAGTGAACCCTCGTCAATTGTTTCTTCCGTCCTTTTAAGGTGTGTTTTGCCTCTCAGCTCAAGAGATGTTCAACATCTCATTCCATGATTTGAACATGATTTTCTTGATCTTCATGAAGATCGAACCCTGTAGAGCTTCCCTCTCTTTCCCTTGTCGTGTTGGGTGAAGATCTCGAAAGCAAAGATGTCAAGATCAGTATGATGCAATGAATCAACATCTTTGAGAAGAGCAATTGGATCGAGAAGATGGTGTTAGCTTTGTGCCCCCCCTGTCTTCTTACCTCACGCCTTGAATCTCGGGACGAGATTCTTGTTTAGTGGGGGTGAGTTGTCACAGCCCTAGAATTTGATTGCAATTAGTTTCATAAGCATCCATGGATCATGTCTATATTGTTTGAAATTTGAAATGGGGATGTTCAAACCCTAGCACCACATGGAATTCAAATAAGCTCAACTAAAGTCATTTTCAATGAACCCAAAATGCCCTTTGAAAATGTTCATGATTTCTGATAAAGGGTGAAACCTCTACCAAAAATGATGAACATATTTGTAGGTCATTCCTGGATTTTTGAATTAATTCATATTGTATTTGACTTTGGGCATTTAAACACTATAAATAATTTAAATGCTCAGATAATGCTGAAATTAAATGTGGGCCACTAGAATAATCCAGAGAGTGTCCACAAATTATTCCAGCATTTTACAAAATGCTTTAGTATTTTAACTAAAGCCAAAACAGCAGCAGAAAAATAGAAAATAGAAACAAAATTAGAAAACTAGAGAGAGGCAGAAACTTACCAGGTCTACACAGTAGCGGCCCGACACTGTTCCTGGCCCAGCCCAGGGACAGGCGCGTCTTCTTCCTCGTGCCAGTGGGCACGAGGGCGTGTGCCCGACGCGCGCGCGCACGCGCCGGCCACCTCCTGCTTGCCTGCACGCCGCTGGATTCACCCGAGGGTGCCACGCACCCTCCCTCGACCCTCTACACCTCCTCCCTCCTCGCAGCTCTCTCCCCTCCCCTCTCTCTCACCCACCGAGCGGAGCTTGTCGCCACCACCGCTGTTTTCGTAGCCACCGCTGTCCTCGTGCCCCCTCTCCCTCTCTGGAGGCTCTGCCATGACCTTCTCGTCATCTTCGCCAAGCCAAACGACGCCAGAGCGCCCTACAGTGCCGCCATCATCATTGTCTTCTCCCTCTGCCCCGAGCGCCGCCCCATTCGATTCGTCGCCGTCCGGGCTTCCGCGACCTCACCGACAACGCCATCGAGTTCACTGTGAGCTCCTGCTCCTCCCCCCTTGCTCACCCCTCCTTACCCATTCGCTAGTTACCGTCACCGCGAACCCGAGCTCCGGCCGCCGCCATGGCCGGTGAGCTTCGTGCTCCCGAGCTCCTCCAGCTGTGCTCGTTGCCTCCGCGTGCTCCTAGTGATCCCAGAAACCCATAAAGACCATCGGCCGCGCCCGCCGTGCCCCGTAACGCCTAAACCATGGATGCCCGAACTCCGGCGGCCGCTCGGCTCATCGCCGCCGCTGTTACACACAACCCCAACACACACCGCGGCCACCGCTAGATGCGCCGCATCGCGGGCTTTCTGGCGCGCCCAGCCGCGTGTCCAGCCGATGCCAGGGATGGCCGGACGAGGAGCGCCGCCGCGTATGCTTACCGCCGGCGACTAGTCGCCTGATTGGATGACGTGGCGCGTGCTTAATTAGCACTAACCACCGATTAGTTAACCCCAACGGTCATTGACAGACGGGCCCCATCCCTTAATTAACCATAGGGTTATTCCCTATTTAAACTAACCTAATGCCCGTGGCCCCGCCTGTCAGCGTTGACTTGGCCACGTCGGCATTGACCGGACCCACACGTCAGCCTCTTTAGTTGACACTGTGACACTGACCCGTGGACCCCACCGGTCAGGTTTGACCTGGACCGCGTCTATTGACCAGATGATGTCAGCATGATGCAAGGCTGATGCAGTAAATGCTTTTCTGTATTTTAAATAAATCTAAATGATTTATTTATTTTCAGAAAATCCCCTAAACTTCCAAAATTCATAGAAATTCAACCGTAACTCCAAATAAGATAAATTATATATGAAAAATTATCAGAAAAATCCAATCTATCCATTTGTACCATTTTCATGCATGTTTGAGCAAGTTAACCCCACTTTTTAGAATGAAACATGATTAGGGCAAAGTTCATAATAGGTTTGGAGTTGGAATTTGATGTAGTTTTGAATTCCACTGCAATTAAAATGACTTTCTATCGCATTTGCCCAAATCACAGCATATTGCCATGTCATGATCATGCATCATATTGTTGCATTACATTGATTGTATTCTTCCTTGTTTGCCGGTAATTGCCCCCTCTCAGTAGACGATGTTTCCGACGTTGTGATCGATGACACCGATGAAGAGCTATATTATCTTCAGAAGTGCCAGGCAAGCAAAACCCCCTTGTTCATTCTGATACAATCCCACTCCCTCGCTCCTGCTCTCTTTTACTGCATTAGGACAACAACGATTCATCTGTTACTTGCTGTGGTAGTTGAACCCCTTATCCTCTGCATGACCTGTCATTGCCACAGTAAATAGATGAAACCCACTAGCATGAGTAGGAGTTGTTTGAGCCCTGATGTGCCTACTCATTCATGCTTGTTTGTCATGCCTGCTACTGCTTAGAGTTGAGTCAGGTCTGATTTATCAGGGATGAATTGGAACAGTGTTGCACATGTCCTCGGTGTGTGAGCTAAGTGTGTGAACACGATTTGGTAAAGGTAGTGGTGAGAGGCCATGTAGGAGTACATGGTGGGTTGTCTCATTGAAACCGTTCTTAGGAACTGCGTTTTGTGTTTGTGATCCATGAACAGCTACTACCACGCATTGGGCCCGAAACCAATGGACCCTCTCGACTTATTAACTGCCCTTGTCCTCTGTCCAGGAGTTGCAATTAGTTTCTGGTGTTTGTAGGTTATGTGTTGGCGGCCGTGCGTAGCGCTGACCCTAGGGGTGGGCTATGATGCGGTAGATACACCATGACACGGTGTACCGGGCGCCCGTTTGGTGTCTCGGGAACCCTGCACACATCGTTTGGGGCTGTGAGCGAAACTCCGGCCGAATCTCCTCGCGGATGGAACCCGAATAGGCGATAAACCTGGACTAGAGACTTGTGTGGTTAGTCAGGTCGTGGCCGACACCCTCTCGCCCGGCTTCCGCTTGACGGTTGCCGAGGTACATGACGTGTACAGGGCGATAAGTGGCGAGAGCGTGTGTGAAGAAGTACACCCCTGCAGGGTTATCATTATCTATTCGAATAGCCGGATTCCTCGGATATGGAAACTTGGACCCCTTGCATAGTTCATAGACAAGTGAAAGTGGATACTCTAAAACTCGCAAGATAAGCGTGAGTGCTACGGATGGCGTTCTCGCAGGGAGACGGGAGCGGATCCTTAGTGGTGTATTGGTATGGTGAATTTGTCGACTCGTGTGCGCCACCTCAAAAGAGTTACTTGCAGTCGTAGTTCAGGATAGCCACCGAGTCAAAGCTGGCTTGCTGCAGTTAAACTCCACCATCCCCTTTGTTGATACTGATGCATATGTAGATAGTTCTGATGTAAGTCTTGCTGGGTACATTTGTACTCACATTTGCTTAATTTATGTTTTTGCAGAGAGACTTCAGTCTCGCTAGTAGTTCCGTGTGGACTTCGACGTTTAGCTTGATACCTCAGCTACGATCTTGTGCCCTCGGCAGGATCTGGTAGATAGTCAGGCTTCTCAGCCTTCTTCATTCGTAGTTGTCTGTACTCAGACAAGTTAAGCTTCCGCATGTGCTTGTTGCTTGTATGCTCTGTATGTTGGGTCATGAGACCCATCTTTGTAATATCCCGCTCCTAGGAGCCTAATGAATAAATACTTGAGTCGTAGAGTTATGTTGTGATGCCATGTTGTATTTACACATGTCAAGCATATTATGTGTATGATTGAAATGCTTGGTATGTGTGGGATCCGACAACCTAGTTGTTTATCCTTGGTAGCCTCTCTTATGGGGAAATGTAGTCTTGTGCTTCCATGAGCCATAGTAGTCCTCTACAGCCCGGTTCACCGGAGTCCTGCTAGCCCAACACTACTGCTCAGGACACTTGACTGGCCGACATGTGTTTCACTTCGTTCCTGTGTCTGTCCCTTCGGGGAAATGTCACACGGTGACATCCGGAGTCCTGCCTAGCCTGCTACAGCCCAGGTTACCGGAGTCCTGTTAGCCCAGTGCTACAGCCTGGATTCACACGCTGCTGACCGACATGCTCGATGTTGATTCATGTATGCCTGTTCCCGTAAGTTAGTGCCACTTTGGGTTCACGACTAGTCATGTCGGCCCGGGTTCTCTGTCATATGGATGCTAGCGACACTATCATATACGTGAGCCAAAAGGTCCCGTGGGAAGACCGTGCGTGAGGCCGCAAAGTGATATGAGGTGTTACAGGCTAGATTGGTGTGACTTAGAATTGGGGTCCTGACAAAAATAAGTATTCCGATAATTGTGCTCAATTGCTAGAGGAAGAATGCATTAGGATGTTTGGCACTAAATATTTGAATGATGAGCATGATTGCGATATTGTCAGTATGAACTCTTTGAATATCCATAGTACTAATGATGATTGCACTAGTCATGATGAAAATATGTCATATAAGCATGTCAACTTTTGTGGAGTGCATAGAGTTTGCAAGTACGCACCAAATAGAGAAGATAGATTTTGCAAGAGCCATAAGTATTTGGAAACTAAATGTTTGCAAGAAAGGCTAGATGATTGTGCTGAAAGATTCAATATTTATCGCCATCCTTGTGAACTTTGCAATGAACATGGTCATTTAAAGCTCCAATGCTATTTGTTTCATGATCAAATCATGTCCAAAAATTGTGATAACTTGATTACCCTTGAGCATCATAAAGAGCTTAGTCTTCTTTTGGGGTATGAAGAAATGAAACGTATAACTGAGGGTATTCCAAAATTTAATCTTGATAGATTTCTTGATTTTGATCTAGAAGAAATTTTTATGTATTGTGCGGTGAATTGCATTGAAAATCCTTATATTGCCAATTACATAAAGACAAGAAAACAAATAGAAGATGAAGAGAATACTAATGAAAGGGAAGAGACTTCCCAATATCCTTCTATTATTTCTTATGATGAATCAGGTAACGAGGAGGAGCTTTCTATTCAACTAATCTCATTAATAAGGAGCTCAAAAGAGAGGGTTAAACCCACACATGATGTGAAGAATAAAAAGAAAAGACGAATAAGAAAAGGTAGAAAGGTATCCCTCCCAAATGATGTTGCTCCTATTACTCAGTGTGATGATGATAATTGCTACACTATTGGTGCTATCCATACTATTAATGATGAGAGTGATTATGCTTATGATATGAAAATGCCCAAGCTTGGGGATGCTATGTTTGAGAATATATTTGCTACGATTAATGTTTGTCCCAAGCTTGGGGATGCTATGTTTAATCAAGATGATATTTTTATCCTCCCAAGTTTTGATGAGCAAATTTATTATGATGATAGCATACCTCCTATTTATGATGGTTATATTAATGAAAGTGGGTTTGGAAGAGTGTCAACTTTAGGAAGTAATGATCCCACTACTTTGGAGGGTGTTGAATCTTATAATATTTGTGAAAGTGGATTTGGAGAGGTCATGACTTTATTTAGTGATGAATTCACTATTTCGGAAGAGGTTTCAATTGATTATGATGAGAACAAAGTTGCTACTTATGATGATTATTGTGATGAAACTTATGCTATAAAAAGTAGTGATGATTATATTTATAAAACTTGTCATAAGTATGATTACCATTTTTCTGAACATTACCCTTTTAATGTGGAAACATTTTATAGTATTCGAGTTTCTTATGATACTCCCACTATTCCGAATGAGAAGAATTTTGCTTATGTGGAGAGTAGTAAAAATTATATACTTGTAGATCATGAAAAGAATGCTTTAGGTGCTGGTTATATTTTTGAATTCATTCACGATGCTATTGAAAATTATTATGAGGGAGGAATATATGCTTGTAGGATTGCAATAATATCAAGTTTCCTCTCTATGTGTTTAAAGTTTTGAAGTTATGCTTGTTTTGCCTTCCTATGCTAGTTGATTATTGTTCCCGTAAGTTGTTTGCTCACAAAATCCCTATGCATAGGAAGTGGGTTAGACTTAAATGTGCTAGTCATATTCTTCATGATGCTCTCTTTATGTTTCAATTCTTATGTCTTATGTGAGCATCATTGAAATCATCATGCCTAGCTAGGGGCGTTAAACGATAGCGCTTGTTGGGAGGCAACCCAATTTTATTTTTGCTCCTTGCTTTTTGTTCATGTTTAGTAATAAATAAATCATCTAGCCTCTGGTTAGATGTGGTTTTATGTTTTAATTAGTGTTTGTGCCAAGTAAGACCTGTAGGATCTTCTTGGATGATAATTATTTGATCTTGCTGAAAAAGACAGAAACTTTCTGTGCACTAAAACAATTGTTAAAAATCACCAGAAAGTGATAAAATACTGATTCCAATTGAAGTAGATCAATAATCAAATTATCTAGGACTTCCTATTTTTGCAGATTTTTATGAGTTCCAGAAGTTTGCTTTTGATACAGATTACTACAGATTGTTCTGTTTTTGACAGATTCTGTTTTCTATGTGTTGTTTGCTTATTTTGATGAATCTATGAGTAGTATCGGAGGGTATGAACCATAGATAAGTTGGAATACAGTAGATATTACACCATTATGAATTTAGAATGAGTTCACAACAGTACCTAAGTGGTGATTTATTTTCTTATACTAACGGAGCTTACGAGTTTTCTGTTGAGTTTTGTGTTGTGAAGTTTTCAAGTTTTGGGTAAAGATTCGATAGACTATGGAATAAGGAGTGGAAAGAGCCTAATATTGGGGATGCCCAAGGCACCCCAAGGTAATATTCAAGTACAACCAAGAGCCTAAGCTTGGGGATGCCCCGGATGGCATCCCCTCTTTCGTCTTCGTTCATCGGTAACTTTACTTGGAGCTATATTTTTATTCACCACATGATATGTGTTTTGCTTGGAGCGTCATTTTATTAGTATTTAATTGCTGTTTGAATAAAATGTCAAGATCTGAAATTATTAAACGGTAGAGTCTTCACATAGTTGCATAATTATTCGACTACACATTGATCTTCACTTATTTCTTTTGGAGTAGTTTGCTGTTTGCTCTAGTGCTTCACTTATATCTTTTAGAGCACGGCGGTTGATTTATTTTGAAGAAATATATGAACTCTCATGCTTCACTTATATTATTTTGAGAGTCTTTAGAACAGCATGGTAATTTGCTTTGGTTATAAATTTAGTCCTAATATGATGGGCATCCAAGAGGTATATAATAAGAACTATCATACAAAGTGCATTGAATAATATGAGAAGTTTGATTCCTTATGATTGTTTTGAGATATGAAGATGGTAATATTAGAGTCGTTCTAGTTGAGTAATTGTGAATTTGAGAGATACTTGTGTTAAAGTTTTTGATTCCCGTAGCATGCACGTATGGTGAACCGTTATGTGATGAAGTCGGAGCATGATTTATTTATTGATTGTCTTCCTTATGAGTGGCGGTCGGGGACGAGCGATGGTCTTTTCCTACCAATATATCCCCCTAGGAGCATGCGCGTAGTACTTTGTTTGATAACTAATAGATTTTTGCAATAAGTATGTGAGTTCTTTATGACTAATGTTGAGTCCATGGATTGTACGCACTCTCACCCTTCCACCATTGCTAGCCTCTCTAATACCGACACCTTTCGCTGGTATCATACACCCACCATATACCTTCCTAAAAACAAGCACCATACCTACCTATTATGGCATTTCCATAGCCATTCCGAGATATATTGCCATGCAACTTATCACCATTCTGTTTATTATGACACGCTCCATCATTGTCATATTGCTTTGCATGATCATGTAGTTGACATCGTATTTGTGGCAAAGCCACCGTTCATAATTTTTCATACATGTCACTCTTGATTCATTGCACATCCTGGTACACCGCCGGAGGCATTCACATAGAGTCATATTTTGTTCTAAGTATCGAGTTGTAATTCTTGAGTTGTAAGTAAATAAAAGTGTGATGATCATCATTATTAGAGCATTGTCCCAGTGAGGAAAGGATGATGGAGACTATGATTCCCCCACAAGTCGGGATGAGACTCCGGACGAAAATAAATAAATAAAAGAGGCCATAAAAAAGAAGAAGGCCGAAAAAATGAGAGAAAAAGAGAGAAGGGGCAATGCTACTATCCTTTTACCACACTTGTGCTTCAAAGTAGCACCATGATCTTCATGATAGAGAGTCTCCTATGTAGTCACTTTCATATACTAGTGGGAATTTTCCATTATAGAACTTGGCTTGTATATTCCAATGATGGGCTTCCTCAAATTGCCCTAGGTCTTCGTGAGCAAGCAAGTTGGATGCACACCCACTTAGTTTCTTTGTTGAGCTTTCATACACTTATAGCTCTAGTGCATCTGTTGCATGGAAATCCCTACTCACTCACATCGATATCTATTGATGGGCATCTCCATAGCCCATTGATACGCCTAGTTGATGTGAGACTATCTTCTCCTTTTTGTCTTCTCCACAACCACCGTTCTATTCCACCTATAGTGCTATGTCCATGGCTCACGCTCATGTATTGCGTGAAGATTGAAAAAGTTTGAGAACATCAAAAGTATGAAACAATTGCTTGGCTTGTCATCGGGGTTGTGCATGATTTAAATATTTTGTGTGATGAAGATAGATCATAGCCAGACTATATGATTTTGTAGGGATATCTTTCTTTGGTCATGTTATTTTGAGAAGAGATGATTGCTTTGTTAGTATGCTTGAAGTATTATTGTTTTCATGTTAATATTAAACTTTTGTTTTGAATCTTATGGATCTGAATATTTTTGCCACAATAAAGAAGATTATATTGATAAATATGTTAGGTAGCATTCCACATCAAAAATTCTATTTTTATCATTTACCTACTCGAGGACGAGAAAGAATTAAGCTTGGGGATGCTGATACGTCTCCAACGTATCTATAATTTTTGATTGTTCCATGCTATTATATATTCTGTTTTGGATATTTAATGGGCTTATTTATACACTTTTATATTATTTTGGGACTAACCTATTAACCGGAGGCCCATCCCAAATTGCTGTTTTCTTGCCTATTTCAGTGTTTTGAAGAAAAGGAATATCAAATGGAGTCCAAACGGAATGAAACCTTTGGGAGAGTTATTTTTGGAACGGAAGCAATCCAGGAGACTTGGAGTAGACGTCAGGGAAGCTTCAAGGTGGCCACGAGGCAGGGAGGCGCGCCCGCCCCTGGGTGTGCTCCCCACCCTCGTGGCTCCCCTGACCGACTTCTTTCGCCTATATATATCCATATACCCTAAAAACATCAGAGAGCAGAATAGATCGGGAGTTCCGCCGCCGCAAGCCTCTGTAGCCACCAAAAACTAATCGGGACCCTGTTCCGGCACCCTGCTGGAGGGGGGAACCCTCACCGGTGGCCATCTTCATCATCTCGGCGCTCTCCATGACGAGGAGGGAGTAGTTCACCCTTGGTGCTGAGGGTGTGAACCAGTAGCTATGTGTTTGATCTCTCTCTCTCTCTCGTGTTCTTGAGATGGTACGATCTTGATGTACCGCGAGCTTTGCTATTATAGTTGGATCTTATGATGTTTCTCCCCCTCTACTCTCTTGTAATGGATTGATTTTTCCCTTTGAAGTTATCTTATCGGATTGTGTCTTTAAGGATTTGAGAACACTTGATGTATGTCTTGCATGTGTTTATCTGTGGTGACAATGGGATATCACGTGATTCACTTGATGTATGTTTTGGTGATCAACTTGCGGGTTCAGTTGAACTTATGCATAGGGGTTGGCACACGTTTTCGTCTTGACTCTCTGGTAGAAACTTTGGGTCACTCTTTGAAGTACTTTGTGTTGGTTGAATAGATGAATCTGAGATTGTGTGATGCATATCGTATAATCATACCCACAGATACTTGAGGTGACATTGGAGTATCTAGGTGTAATTAGGGTTTTGGTTGATTTGTGTCTTAAGGTGTTATTCTAGTACAAACTCTATGATAGATCAAACGGAAAGAATAGCTTCGTGTTATTTTACTATGGACTCTTGAATAGATCGATCAGAAAGAATAACTTTGAGGTGGTTTCATACCCTACCATAATATCTTCGTTTGTTCTCCGCTATTAGTGACTTTGGAGTGACTCTTTGTTGCATGTTGAGGGACAGTTATATGATCCAATTATGTTATTATTGTTGAGAGAACTTGCACTAGTGAAAGTATGAACCCTAGGCCTTGGTTCTACACATTGCAATACCGTTTATGCTCACTTTTACCACTTGTTACCTTGCAGTTTTTATATTTTCAGATTACAAAAACCTATATCTACCATCCATATTGCACTTGTATCACCATCTCTTCGGCGAACTAGTGCACCTATACGATTTACCATTGTATTGGGTGTGTTGGGGACACAAGAGACTCTTTGTTATTTGGTTGCGGGGTTGTTTGAGAGAGACCATCTTCAACCTATGCCTCCCACGGATTGATAAACCTTAGGTCATCCACTTGAGGGAAATTTGCTACTGTCCTACAAACCTCTGCACTTGGAGGCCCAACAACGTCTACAAGAAGAAGGTTGTGTACTAGACATCAGCAACCATCTAGCTAGTGCCTACGGACCTGTAGGTCTGTGGTGAACTACTCACGCATCATTGGAGAGGCACCAATGAGGATGATGAACCCCTCCGTGATGGTGTTAGATTGGATCTCGTGGTTCTAGAACTTGCGGCGGCTGGAATAATGTTTCATCAACTCCCCTAGGGTTTCTGGAATATTTGGTAATTTATAGGGTGAAGAGGCGATGCAGGAGACCCCCTTGGGCCCCACAACCCATCAGGGCATGCCTTGGCTCCTCAGCGCGCCCTGATGTCTTGTGGTTGATAACCCACAAGTATAGGCGACCGTAATAGTTTTTGAGGGTAGAGTATTCAACCCAAATTTATAGATTCGACACAAGGGGAGCCAAAGAATATTTGTAAGTATTAGCAGTTGAGTTGTCAATTCAACCACACCTGGAGATTAAATATCCGCAGCAATATGATTAGTAGCACAGTAATATGATAGTTTTGATAGTAGTGGTAACAGTGATAGCAATGATTTTGTAGCAAGTGTCAGTAGCAACAACAGTAGTAACTTAGCAAGAACAATATGTGGAACATTCGTAGGCATTGGAACGATGAATACGTTGGATGATATTCATCATATAATAGTCATAACCTAGGGCGATACTAAACTAGCTCCAGTTCATAAATATAATGTAGGCATGTATTCCATAAATAGTCATACATGCTTATGGAAAGAACTTGCATGACATCTTTTGTCCTACCCTCCCGTGGCAGCGGGGTCCATACATAAACTAAGCGATATTAAGGCCTCCTTTTAATAGAGAACCGGAAGAAAGTATTAACACATAGTGAATACTTGAACTCCTCAAACTACGGTCATCACCAGAAAGTATCCCAATTGTTGTCACCCTGGGTTTACAGATTATAACATGTAATAGGTGAATATGACTTGCAAGATCGGATCTAGAACATAGATATAATGGTGAAAACATAAACAGTTCAGATCTGAAATCATGGCACTCGGGCCCTAGTGACAAGCATTAAGCATGGCTAAGTCATAAAAACATCAATCTTAGAACATAGTGGATACTAGGGATCAAGCCCTAACAAAACTAACTCGACTACATGATGGATCTCATCCAACTCCTCATCGACCAGTGAGCCTACGAAGGAATTACTCACTCCCCATGGGGAGCATCGTGGAATTGGCGATGGAGGGTTGGTGATGACGAAGACCGAAGATTCCCCTCTCCATAGCCCCGAACGGGCTCCGGATTTGGCCTCCCGATGAAGAACAGGAGGCGGCGGGGGCTCCGTATCGTGAAATGCAATGAAACTTTCTCCTTGATTTTCTCCGGAAATAGGTATTTCAAGAGTTGAACTTAGGGTCTGCAGGGCCACCAAGTGGGCACAACCCACCAGGGCGCGCCTGGAGGGGGTGGCGCGCCCTGGTGGGTTGTGCTCAACCAGGGCCCCCCTCCGATGGTTCTTGGCTCCAGTATTTTTCTTTTATTGCAAAATAATTCTCCAAATAGTTTCATTCCATTCTGAGAACTTTTATTTCTGCACAAAAACAACACCATGGTAGTTCTGCTGAAAACAGCGTCAGTCCGGGTTAGTTTGATTCAAATCAAGCAAATTAGAGTCCAAAACAAGAGCAAAAGCATTAGGAAAAGTAGATACGACGGAGACGTATCAACTCCCCCAAGATTAAACCTTTGCTTGTCCTCGAGAAATTCAGTTGATAAACTAAAAGTGAGAAAGAAAAACTTTTACAAACTCTTTTGTTCTTGTTTACATAAATAAGGTTAAGTAGCACACATGTTTTCAGCAAAGATCATGACTAACCATGTCAACAATAACTTTTAGAAATTTATTAACTCATATCAATGGCATAAGCAACTAGCGAGCAATAATAAAATATCTCAAATGACAACACTTTGTCAAAACAACTGTGATATAATATGACAACAGTGGTATCTCGCTAGCCCTTTTTGAGACCGTAAAACATAAATGCAGAGCACCTCCAAAGTTCAGGCAGCGCCTAAACATTGTAATTCATGGTAGAAAAGATCCAGTCATGATGCATCCAACATTAACTATGCACAATGCATGAGGATGACAATAGTGCTCTCAGATCTGGCGCTTATTTGAGAAGGTGATGACTCAACATAAAATTAAATAGATAGCCCCTTCACAGATGGAAGCAGGGATTTGCAGCGGTGCCAGAGCTCAAAGGTTTAAAAACAGGGATAAATGTAATTTTGGTAAATGCACCCTTCCTGTTTACGTCATGACCAAAAGTTATCAATATCTTCCATGCTGAACACATTAGTGGCGGTTCCCAAGTGATAAAAAGTAAAGGTTTACTCCCCCGCCACCAACAAACTGTAGCGAGCAGACCTCAAACGGTCCAATCTCTATGCTCAGGTGTCATCCCTGGATCAGTAATGCTGACACCACACAGTACTTGAAGGATTTATAACAGAGTAGCAATCACACACTTATTATATTGAGTGTCTCAAAAGAGAACTTATTACAATAAATATGGCTTAAGGCCATCTAATAACAATAACAGCGGAAGGCTGGGAAGATAAGTGAGTCCATCAACTCCAACGGCATCACTGAGTATAGAACCACGACCTAAAAGCACCTTAATCGTCGTCTGAAAAGTCTGCAACATTAACGTTGCAGCCCGAAACGGGTCAGCACAAGGAATATGCTGGCAATGTAACACATAGAGAGCAATGAAAGAAATAGGCTATACTACATGCATATTTGGCTGGTGGAAAGCTCTATGGTTACAGTTTTGCGTAAAGCCAATTTTTCCCTACTGCAAAGAAATAGATTTTATTTAACTATCATGGTAGTTGTTAAACATTGAGAATGGTTGACAGCATTCTCAATCCCAATTAAGCATCATCATTAAACAAAACCCAACAAAATTAATTTTAGAGTAACATGTTGAGATTCACATGATAATCCAGGTATTGGATACTCAAGATGTCCATAACCGGGGACACGGCTAACCATGATTAGTTTATACACTCTGCAGAGGTTTGCGCACTTTTCCCCACAAGACTCGACCTTCTCCGTTGGGATTCTTGCACTACATGGTGTTTGAGAAACGGATGACCGAGACATAGTCTTTCAGAAGCGCTAGCACCTTACGATCGGGTGGACCGTTACACCTACTTTCCCCTACATCTGCTAGTCTACCACCATAAGAGTTCGCACAACTTAATCAACTATGCTAGACTGTTGGGTTTCGTAGTAATTTCAAAAATTTTCCTACGCACACGCAAGATCATGTGATGCATAGCAACGGGAGGGGAGAGTGTTGTCTACGTACCCAACGCAGACCAACTGCGGAAGCGCTGACACGACATAGAGGAAGTAGTCGTACGTCTTCACGATCCAACCGATCAAGCACCGAAACTACGGCACTTCCGAGTTCGAGCACACGTTCAGCTCGATGACGATGCCCGGACTCCGATCCAGCAAAGTGTCGGGGAAGAGTTCCGTCAGCACGACGGCGTGGTGACGATCTTGATGAACTACAGCAGCAAGGCTTCGCCTAAACTCCGCTACAGTATTATCGAGGAATATGGTGGCAGGGGGCACTACACACGGCTAAGGAATAGATCACGTGGATCAACTTGTGTGTTCTAGGGTGCCTCTACCTCAGTATATAAAGGAGCCAAGGGGGGGAGGCTGGCCGGCCACAAGGGGTGCGCCAGGAGAGTCCTACTCCCTCCGGGAGTAGGATTCCCCCCCAATCCTATTCCAACTAGGATTCCCAAGGGGGGAAAGAGAGAGAGGGGGGGCGGCCACCTTCTCATAGTCCTAATAGGACTAGGGGAGGGGGGAGGTGTGCAGCCACCTTGGGCTGCCCCTTTCTCCTTTCCACTAAGGCCCATGAAGGCCCATATGGCTCCCGGGGGGTTCCGGTAACCTCCCGGTAACCCGGTAAAATCCCGATTTCACCCGGAACACTTCCGATATCCAAATATAGGCTTCCAATATATCAATCTTTACGTCTCGACCATTTCGAGACTCCTCGGCATGTCCGTGATCACATCCGGGACTCCGAACAACCTTCGGTACATCAAAATGCATAAACTCATAATATAACTGTCATCGTAACCTTAAGCGTGCGGACCCTACGGGTTCGAGAACAATGTAGACATGACCGAGACACGTCTCCGGTCAATAACCAATAGCGGGACCTGGATGCCCATATTGGCTCCTACATATTCTACGAAGATCTTTATCGGTCAGACCGCATAACAACATACGTTGTTCCCTTTGTCATCGGTATGTTACTCTTGCCCGAGATTCGATCGTCGGTATCCAATATCCAGTTCAATATCGTTACCGGCAAGTCTCTTTACTCGTTCCGTAATACATCATCTCACAACTAACATCTTAGTTGCAATGCTTGCAAGGCTTATGTGATGTGCATTACCGAGAGGGCCCAGAGATACCTCTCCGACAATCGGAGTGACAAATCCTAATCTCGAAATACGCCAACCCAACATCTACCTTTGGAGACACCTGTAATGCTCCTTTATAATCACCCAGCTACGTTTTGACGTTTGGTAGCACCCAAAGTGTTCCTCCGGCAAACGGGAGTTGTATAATCTCATAGTCATAGGAACATGTATAAGTCATGAAGAAAGCAATAGCAACATACTAAACGATCGGGTGCTAAGCTAATGGAATGGGTCATGTCAATCAGATCATTCAAATAATGATGTGACCTCGTTAATCAAATAACAACTATTTGTCTATGGTTAGGAAACATAACCATCTTTGATTAACGAGCTAGTCAAGTAGAGGCATACCAGTGACACTCTGTTTGTCTATGTATTTACACATGTATTATGTTTCCGGTTAATACAATTCTAGCATGAATAATAAACATTTATCATGAAATAAGGAAATAAATAATAACTTTATTATTGCCTCTAGGGCATATTTCCTTCAGTCTCCCACTTGCACTAGAGTCAATAATCTAGATCACATCACCATGTGATTAACATCGATAGTTCACATCAAAGGGTTTACTAGATTCAGTAATCTAGTTCACATCGCTATGTGATTAACACCCAAGGAGTACTAAGGTGTGATCATGTTTTGCTTGTGAGAGAATCTTAGTCAACGGGTCTGCCACATTCAGATCCGCATGTATTTTGCAAATTTCTATGTCAACAGTGCTCTGCATGGAGCTACTCTAGCTAATTGCTCCCACTTTCAATATGTATCTAGACCGAGACTTAGAGTCATCTAGATTAGTGTCAAACTTGCATCGGCGTAACCCTTTACGACGAACCTTTTTCCACTTCCATAATCGAGAAACATATCCTTATTCCACTAAGGATAATTTTAACCACTGTCCAGTGATCTACTCCTAGATCACTATTGTACTCCCTTGCCAAGCTTAGTGGTAGGGCATACAATATATCTGGTATACAGCATGGCATACTTTATAGAACCTATGACTGAGGCATAGGGAATGACTTTCATTCTCTTTCTATCTTCTGCCGTGGTCGGGCTTTGAGTCTTACTCAACTTCACACCTTGTAACACAGGCAAGAAACCTTTTCTTTGACTGTTCCATTTTGAACTACTTCAAAATCTTGTCAAGGTATGTACTCATTGAAAAAACTTATCAAGTGTCTTGATCTATCTCTATAGATCTTGATACTCAATATGTAAGCAGCTTCACCGAGGTCTTTCTTTGAAAAACTCCTTTAAAACACTCCTTTATGCTTTGCAGAATAATTCTACATTATTTCCGATCAACAATATGTCATTCACATATACTTATCAGAAATGTTGTAGTCCTCCCACTCACTTTCTTGTAAATACAGGCTTCACCGCAAGTCTGTATAAAACTATATGCTTTGATCAACTTATCAAAGCGTATATTCCAACTCCGAGATTCTTGCACCAGTCCATAGATGGATCGCTGGAGCTTGCATATTTAGTTAACACCTTTAGGATCGACAAAACCTTCTAGTTGCATCGTATACAACTCTTCTTTAGTAAATCCATTAAGGAATGCAGTTTTGTTTATCCATTTGCCAGATTTCATAAAATGCGGCAATTGCTAACATGATTCGGACAGACTTAAGCATAGATACAAGTGAGAAAATCTCATCGTAGTCAACACCTTGAACTTGTCGAAAACCTTTTGCGACAATTCTAGCTTTGTAGATAGTAACACTACTATCAGCGTCCGTCTTCCTCTTGAAGATCCATTTATTTTCTATGGCTTGCCGATCATCGGGCAAGTCAACCAAAGTCCATACTTTGTTCTCATACATGGATCATATCTCAGATTTCATGGCCTCAAACCATTTCGCGGAATCTGGACTCATCATTGCTTCCTCATAGTTCGCAAGTTCGTCATGGTCTAGTAACATGACTTCCAGAACAGGATTACCGTACCACTCTGGTGCAGATCTCACTCTGGTTTACCTACGAGATTTGGTAGTAACTTGATCTGAAGTTACATGATCATCATCATTAGCTTCCTCACTAATTGGTGTAGTAGTCACAGGAACAGATTTCTGTGATGAACTACTTTCCAATAAGGGAGCAGGTACAGTTACCTCATCAAGTTCTACTTTCCTCCCACTCATTTCTTTCGAGAGAAACTCCTTCTCTAGAAAAACTCCGAATTTAGCAACAAAAGTCTTGCCTTCGGATTTGTGATAGAAGGTGTACCCAACAGTCTCCTTTTGGTATCCTATGAAGACATATTTCTCCGATTTGGGTTTGAGCTTATTAGGATGAAACTTTTTCATATAAGCATCACAACCCCAAACTTTAAGAAACGACAACTTTGGTTTCTTGCCAAATCACAGTTCAGATTGTGTCATCTCAACGGACTTAGATGGTGCCCTATTTAATGTGAATGCAGCTATCTCTAATGCATAACCCCAAAACAATAGTGGTAGATCGGTAAGAGACATCATAGATCGCACTATATCTAATAAAGTACGACTATGATGTTCGGACACACCATTACACTATGGTGTTCCAGGTGGCGTGAGTAGTGAAACTATTTCACATTGTTTTAATTGAAGACCAAACTCGTAACTCAAATATTTTACTTCAGCGATCATATCGTAGAAACTTTTATTTTCTTGTCACGATGATTTTCCACTTCACTCTGAAATTCTTTGAACTTTTCAAATGTTTCAGACTTATGTTTCATTAAGCAGATATACCCATATCTGCTCAAATCATATGTGAAGGTCAGAAAATAACGATACCCGCCGCGAGCTTCAACACTCATCGGATCGCATACATCAGTATGTATTATTTCCAATAAGTCAGTTGCTCACTCCATTGTTCCGGAGAACGGAGTGTTTGGTCATCTTGCCCATAAGGCATGGTTCGCAAGCACCAAGTGATTCATAATCAAGTGATTTCAAAATCCCATCAGCATGGAGTTTCTTCATGCGCTTTACACCAATATGACCTAAACGGCAGTGCCACAAATAAGTTGCACTATCATTATTAACTTCGCATCTTTTGGTTTCAATATTATGAATATGTGTATCACTACGATCGAGATCCAATGAACTTGTTTCATTGGGTGTATGACCATCGAAGGTTTTATTCATGTAAACAGAACAACAATTATTCTCTGACTTTAATGAATAACCGTATTGCAATAAACATGATCAAATCATATTCATGCTCAATGCAAAAACCAAATAACACTTATTTAGGTTCAACACTAATCCCGAAAGTATAGGGGAGTGTGCGATGATGATCATATCAATCTTGGAACTACTTCCAACACACATCGTCACTTCACCCTTAACTAGTCTCTGATTATTCTGCAACTCCTGTTTCGAGTTACTACTCTTAGCAACTGATCCAGTATCAAATACTGAGGGGTTGCTATAAACACTAGTAAAGTACACATCAATAACATGTATATCAAATATACTTTTGTTCACTTTGCCATCCTTCTTATCCGCCAAATACTTGGGGCAGTTCTGCTTCTAGTGACCAGTCCCTTTGTAGTAGAAGCACTTAGTCTCAGGCTTAGGACCAGACTTGGGCTTCTTCACTTGAGCAGCAACTAGCTTGCCGTTCTTCTTGAAGTTCCCCTTCTTCCCTTTGCCCTTTTCTTGAAACTAGTGGTCTTGTCAACCATCAACACTTGATGTTTTTCTTGATTTCTACCTTCGTTGATTTCAGCATCACGAAGAGCTTGGGAGTTGTTTCCGTTATCCCTTGCATATTATAGTTCATCACGAAGTTCTACTAACTTGGTGATGGTGACTAGAGAATTTTGTCAATCACTATCTTATCTGGAAGATTAACTCCCACTTGATTCAAGCGATTGTAGTACTCAAACAATCTGGGCACATGCTCACTAGTTGAGCGATTCTCCTCCATCTTTTAGCTATAGAACTTGTTGGAGACTTCATATCTCTCAACTCGGGTATTTGCTTGAAATATTAACTTCAACTCCTGGAACATCTCATATGGTCCATGACGTTCAAAACGTCTTTGAAGTCCCGATTCTAAGCCGATTAAGCATGGTGCACTAAACTATCAAGTAGTCATCATATTGAGCTAGCCAAACGTTCATAACGTCTGCATCTGCTCCTGCAATAGGTCTGTCACCTAGCGGTGCATCAAGGACATAATTCTTCTGTGCAGAAATGAGGATAAACCTCAGATCACGGATCCAATCCGCATCATTGCTACTAACATCTTTCAACACAATTTTCTCTAGGAACATATCAAAATAAACACAGGGAAGCAACAACGCGAGCTATTGATCTACAACATAATTTGCAAAATACTACCAGGACTAAGTTCATGATAAATTTAAGTTCAATTAATCATATTACTTAAGAACTCCCACTTAGATAGACATCCCTCTAATCCTCTAAGTGATCACGTGATCCAAATCAACTAAACCATGTCCGATCATCACGTGAGATGGAGTAGTTTTCAATGGTGAACATCGATTATGTTGATCATATCTACTATATGATTCACGCTCGACCTTTCGGTCTCAGTGTTCCGAGGCCATATCTGCATATGCTAGGCTCGTCAAGTTTAACCCTGAGTATTCGCGTGTGCAAAACTGGCTTGCACCCGTTGTATGTGAACGTAGAGCTTATCACACCCGATCATCACGTGGTGTCTCGGCACGACGAACTGGCAACGGTGCATACTCAGGGAGAACACTTCTTGAAATTTAGTGAGGAGATCATCTTATAATGCTACCACCGGTACTAATCAAAATAAGATGCATAAAAGATAAACATCACATGCAATCAAAATGTGACATGATATGGCCATCATCATCTTGTGCCTTTGATCTCCATCTCCAAAGCATCGTCATGATTTCCATCGTCACCGGCATGACACCATGATCTCCATCATCTTGATCTATATCAATGTGTCGTCACATGGTCGTCTCGCCAACTATTTGCTCTTGCAACTATTGCTATCGCATAGCGATAAAGTAAAGCAATTATTTGGCGCTTGCATCTTATGCAATAAAGAGACAACCATAAGGCTTTTGCCAGTTGCCGATAACTTCTAACAAAACATGATCTATCTCATACAACAACAATTATAATCTCATCATCTTGACCATATCACATCACAACATGCCCTGCAAAAACAAGTTAGACGTCCTCTACTTTGTTGTTGCAAGTTTTACGTGGCTGCTACGGGCTTAAGCAAGAACCAATCTCTACCTACGCATCAAAACCACAACGATAGTTTGTCAAATAGACTCGTTTTAACCTTCGCAAGGACCGGGCGTAGCCACACTGGTTCAACTAAAGTTGGAGAAACTGACACCCGCTAGCCACCTTTGTGCAAAGCACGTCGGGAGAACCGGTCTCGCGTAAGCGTACACGTAATGTCGGTCCGGGCCGCTTCGTCCAACAATACCGCCGAACCAAAGTATGACATGCTGGTAAGCAGTATGACTTATATCGCCCACAACTCACTTGTGTTCTACTCGTGCATATAACATCAACACATAAAACCTAGGCTCGGATGCCACTGTTGGGTTTCGTAGTAATTTCAAAAAAATTCCTACGCACACGCAAGATCATGTGATGCATAGCAACGAGAGGGGAGAGTGTTGTCTACGTACCCACGCAGACCGACTGCGGAAGCGTTGACACAACGTAGAGGAAGTAGTCGTACGTCTCCGATCCACCGATCAAGCACCGAAACTACGGCACCTCCGAGTTCGAGCACACGTTCAGCTCGATGACGATCCCCGGACTCCGATCCAGCAAAGTGTCGGGGAAGAGTTCCGTCAGCACGACGGCGTGGTGACGATCTTGATGAACTACAGCAGCAGGGCTTCGCCTAAACTCCGCTACAGTATTATCGAGGTATATGGTGGCAGGGGGCACCGCACATGGCTAAGGAATAGATCACGTGGATCAACTTGTGTGTTCTAGGGTGCCTCTACCTCAGTATATAAAGGAGCCAAGGGGGGGGGGAGGCTGGCCGGCCAAGGGAGGGGCGCAGGAGGAGTCCTACTCCTTCCGGGAGTAGGATCCCCCCAATCCTATTCCAACTAGGATCCAGGGGGAAAGAGAGAGAGGGGGCCGGCCACCTCTCCTAGTCCTAATAGGACTAGGGGAAGGGGGGAGGGCGCACAGCCACCTTGGGCTGCCCCTTTCTCCTTTCCACTAAAGGCCCATAAGGCCCATAGCTCCCGGGGGGTTCCGGTAACCTCCCGGTACTCCGGTAAAATCCCGATTTCACCCGGAACACTTCCGATATCCAAACATAGGCTTCCAATATATCAATCTTTATGTCTCGACCATTTCGAGACTCCTCGTCATGTCCGTGATCACATCCGGGACTCCGAACAACCTTCGGTACATCAAAATGCATAAACTCATAATATAACTGTCATCGTAACCTTAAGCGTGCGGACCCTACGGGTTCGAGAACAATGTAGACATGACCGAGACACGTCTCCGGTCAATAACCAATAGCGGAACCTGGATGCTCATATTGGCTCCTACATATTCTACGAAGATCTTTATCGGTCAGACCGCATAACAACATACGTTGTTCCCTTTGTCATCGGTATGTTACTTGCCCGAGATTCGATCGTCGGTATCAATACCTAGTTCAATCTCGTTACCGGCAAGTCTCTTTACTCGTTCCGTAATACATCATCTCACAACTAACTCATTAGTTGCAATGCTTGCAAGGCTTATGTGATGTGTATTACCGAGAGGGCCCAGAGATACCTCTCCGACAATCGGAGTGACAAATCCTAATCTCGAAATACGCCAACCCAACATCTACCTTTGGAGACACCTGTAATGCTCCTTTATAATCACCCAGTTACGTTGTGACGTTTGGTAGCACCCAAAGTGTTCCTCCGGCAAACGGGAGTTGCATAATCTCATAGTCATAGGAACATGTATAAGTCATGAAGAAAGCAATAGCAACATACTTAAACGATCGGGTGCTAAGCTAATGGAATGGGTCATGTCAATCAGATCATTCAAATAATGATGTGACCTCGTTAATCAAATAACAACTATTTGTCTATGGTTAGGAAACATAACCATCTTTGATTAACGAGCTAGTCAAGTAGAGGCATACCAGTGACACTCTGTTTGTCTATGTATTCACACATGTATTATGTTTCCGGTTAATACAATTCTAGCATGAATAATAAACATTTATCATGAAATAAGGAAATAAATAATAACTTTATTATTGCCTCTAGGGCATATTTCCTTCAACAGCCCATAGTAGCTTGTGGCTGCACACGGAAGTTTCTAGCATGAATAATCTTATGATCCCTTTGGGCCTGGGTGGCGGTCCAAAAGAAAACAAGCAATCACTGGAATACCCAGGTGCCTCAATCCACCCAGATGTGTGTTTAGGTTGCCACCTTAAATAAACCATTAATTAACAATCTCACATCTGTCATGGATACACTCACCCAATCCACATCTACTAGCATAGCATGGCATAATAAGCAAACGTAGAAGTAACTCCCAAAGGTTTGATAATAAACAAGTAATAGGTACTACCTCAACTACTTCCCAAACCCACAATTTAATTAGATCCTAAACAATGCAATTTGTGAGGATTGATCTAATGCAATAAAACTGGGTAGTAGGAGATATGATCAAAGTGTTACTTGCCTTGCTGATGATCCGCATAACCTAGCGATTCGAAGTAGCAAGTGGCGCACTCCGGGTACTCTATCGCAAACAAACAAGCATACAATAAGTACTCAATTAAAGCACATGTAAAACTCAAATAAGAGATCTAACCAAAAAGTTCAACTTAAGAACTCCGGTTGGCAAAAGAAATCAAATCGAACGAAACAACGAAAGACAAACGGCAAAAGAAACAGGCTTCGATTACTATTCTGGATCTAGGGCAATTTTTACAGTTGTAAAAACTTTTTTGACTTGGTTAAACGGAAAGAGGGTTTCGAGACGAAACTCCAGGCGCTTGAATCGCCTGATTCCGGTAAACGAGCGAAAAGTTAGACTAAAACGAAAATCGGATCAGGAATCGCGATCAGAAAAATCACGGATTTAATCCGAGAAAAAGAAAAATGATGAACAGATTAACGAACGAATGTTCGTTATCTGGATCTTAACGATGAACGCGTTCGTTAAAACGAATAAACAAGCGAACGCTCGCTAAATAACTAAACCTAAAAAACCGATCTATCTAAAAAAACGAATGAAAAACCAGACGGAGAACCGAACGGTTTTCTCGAGGAAAACCGCTGGTGGGGCGGGGTCAACCTCCGGCGAAGCGGCGTTTCCGGCGGGTGGCGGGGTCGGCGGCGGCGGTGCGGCGGCTCGACCGCGCGGCGCGCGAGGCGAGGCGGCGGCGGCCAGGGGCGGGGCGGCACTAGGGTTTGGGGCGGCTCGGGCTGGGCTCCCCCGGCTTATAAAGCCGGCCGGGCCGGGATTTTAGGTCGGACACGACCCGGTAAGGCGGTTCGGACTTTTTTTTAATAATTACGCTCAGAAAAAAATAAAAGGAATACTAAACGGACTCCAAAAATCCCGAAATAAATTTTCCCCGGCTTCTAAAATCAAGCCGCACAGGATGAACATTTATTTGGGGCCTAAATGCAATTTTGAAAAATGCGCATTTTCCCTAATACAAATAAAATAGCAAATAATACCAAAATAAAATTTTATTTGATGTTTTTATTAAATCCTCAATATTTCTTTATTTCGGGAAAGTCATTTTTATTCCCTCTCATATTTTTGTAACAGAAATAATTGAAGATAAATTAAATAAAATCAAATGATCCTATTTTCAAAATTTGAGAAAACTCAAATATGAAAATAATGAAATCCCCAACTCTCCCCAAGGGTCCTTGAGTTGCGTAGAATTTCTAGGATCAACCAGAATGCCATAAAATATGATATGCAATGATGATCTAGTGTATAACATTCCAAATTGAAAATTTGGGATGTTACAAACCTACCCCCTTAAGATGAATCTCGCCCTCGAGATTCGGGTTGGCTAGAAAATAGGTGAGGGTGGTCCTTCAGCAATTCCTCCTCTCGTTCCCAGGTGGCTTCATCCTCCGTGTGGTGGCTCCACTGAACCTTGCAAAACTTGATAACCTTGCTGCGGGTGGCTCGACTGGCATGCTCTAGAATCTTAACTGGTTTCTCCTCATAGGTCAAATCACTGTCCAACTGAATCGCTTCCAGTGGCACTGTATCTCTCAGCAGTATATCAGCCATCTCTGCGTGGCACTTCTTCAACTGGAAACCATGGAACACATCGTGAACTCCTGACAGTCCTTCGGGCAACTCCAACTTGTAGGCTACTTCTCCCATACGCTCCAAAACCTTGTATGGGCATACAAAACGTGGCGCTAACTTTCCCTTAACTCCAAAGCGCTTAACTCCTCGAAGTGGTGATACTCGAAGATAAACTCGGTCTCCAACTTCGTAAACTGTCTCCTTGCGTTTAGAATCTGCATAACTCTTCTGCCTGGATTGAGCTACCTTGAGCCTATCGTGAATCAATTTCACTTTCTGTTCAGACTCCTTTATCAGATCTGGTCCAAACAACTGGTGGTCTCCAACTTCATCCCAAGACAATGGGGTCCTGCACCTCCTTCCGTACAAGGCTTCGAAAGGGGCCATCTTCAAACTGGATTGATAACTGTTGTTGTAAGAGAACTCTGCATATGGAAAATTCTCGTCCCAACTAGATCCGTAATCTAGCGCACAAGCTCTTAGCATATCCTCCAAAATCTGATTGACTCTCTCGGTCTGTCCATCTGTCTGCGGGTGGAAAGCTGTGCTAAACTACAGTCTGGTACCCAAAGTTTCATGCAACTGATTCCAGATCTTTGAGGTAAATTGGGTTCCTCTATCTGATACTATGATCCTTGGAACTCCATGCAGACAAACGATTCTCTTCATTTATATCTTTGCCAACTTTGCACTGGTATAGGTAGTCTTCACTGGAATGAAATGAGCTACCTTTCTCAAACGGTCGACTACAACCCATATCGAGTCATAGCCTGAACGTGTTCTGGGCAGTCCTGTAATAAAATCCATGCCTAGCTTATCCCACTTCCATTCGGGTATCGGCAATGGCTGTAGCAATCTGGCTGGCTTCTGATGCTCTGTCTTTACTCTCTGACATACATCACAAACTGCTACATACTCCGCAATATCCTTCTTCATTCCGTTCCACCAGAAAATATCCTTCAAATCCAAATACATCTTGGTATTTCCTGGGTGAATCGAATACGGTGAATCATGGGCCTCTTGTAAAATTAACTTCCTGATCTCCGAATCATTTGGTACATAGACACGGTCTTCAAACCATAAGGTATCGTGCTCATCCTCACGAAATCCCTTAGCTTTTCCTTTGCTCATTTTCTCCTTAATAGAGGCAATCTCCTTGTCAGTCTTTTGGGCTTCTCTGATCTTATCCATCAAAGTAGACTGAATCTCCAATGCTGCTACATAGGCTCTCGGGACTATCTTCAAACATAGGTCACGAAGGTTTTCAGCTAACTCCCTTGGTAAATCTCCCGTCATTAGGGTGTTGACATGGCTCTTACGGCTCAACGCATCAGCTACTACGTTAGCCTTCCCGGGGTGATAATGCAATTTCATATCATAATCCTTGATGAGCTCCAACCATCTCCTTTGTCTGAGGTTCAACACCTTCTGTGTGAAAATGTACTTCAAAATCTTGTGATCAGTGTACACCTCACAATGGTTTCCAATGAGAAAATGTCTCCAAGTCTTCAATGCATGCACTACGGTTGCTAACTCCAAATCATGCGTAGCATAATTCAACTCATGGGGCTTAAGCTGTCGTGAGGCATAGGAAACCACTCTTCCTGCATAAGCACTGCTCCAAGTCCTCGACGTGAAGCGTCGCAATACACCTCATAATCCTTGGTCTGATCTGGCAAAATCAATACTGGTGAGGTAACCAAAAATTTCTTTAACTCCTGGAAACTAGCGTCACATTCCTCAGTCCATATAAACTTGGTATCCTTTTTCAACAACTCCGTCATGGGCTTCGCAATCTTTGAGAAATTCTCAATAAACCTCCGGTAGTATCCTGCGAGTCCAAGAAAACTCCGGATCTCTCCAACTGTTGTTGGGGCTTCCCAATTGGTCACAGTATCAACTTTAGTGGGATCTACTTCTATACCTTCTCCAGACATAATGTGTCCGAGAAATCCAACTTCTTTCAACCAAAACTCACATTTGCTAAATTTGGCATATAATTGATGTTCTCTGAGCTTTCCGAGTACCAAACGCAAATGCTCCTTATGCTCCTCTTCATTCTTCGAGTAAACCAGGATATCATCAATGAACACTACGACGAACTTATCCAAAAACTCCATAAACACTTTGTTCATCATGTTCATAAAATATGCAGGTGCGTTAGTCAGACCAAATGACATAATGGTATATTCGTACAGCCCATACCTAGTGGTAAAAGCCGTCTTAGGTATATCCTGTTCTCGAATCTTCAACTGATGGTATCCTGATCGCAGATCGATCTTGGAAAATACCTTAGCTCCTTGCAATCGATCAAACAGATCATTGATCATCGGTAGTGGGTATTTGTTCTTGATGGTTACTTCATTCAATCCTCGATAATCAACAACCATCCTTAACGATCCATCATTCTTCTCCACTAGAAGTACTGGCGATCCACAAGGTGAAGAACTTGGGCGAATATATCCCTTATCCAGTAACTCCTTAATCTTCTTCTTAATCTCCACCAAATCTTTTGCGAGCATCCTATATGGTCTCTTCGATATTGGCCCTGTGCCTGGCAAAAGCTCAATCAAAAACTCAATATCTCTATCCGTTGGCATGCCTGGCAATTCTTCTGGAAATACATCAGGGACATCTTTCACCACTGGTACTTCCTCCTGCACAACTCCTGTTAGACAATTTACTTGAGTCCTCTCTGGCACATGCCGGGATACATACTTGATCCTTCTTCCTTCTGCGTTGTAAGCATAATTGTCTTACTGGCACATTCAATATTCCCTTCATACTTTGATAACCAATCCATGCCTAATATCACATCCAATCCTTGAGATTCCAACACTATAAGGTCTGAGGGAAATATGTAGTTACCAATCCTTAATGGTAACCGATCACACCATAGGCTGGCCATATACTCCGCTCCTGGTGAGCTTACTAACATTGGTGTTCTAAGGGCTCGGGTTGGTAGCTTATACTTATCCACAAATCCCCTTGATATGTATGAATGTGATGCACCAGTATCGAAAAGAACGAGTGTAGTAAATGACTTAACCAAAAACTTACCGATTACTGCATCCGGCTGCTCTTCAACCTCCTCCATGTTAACGTGGTTCACCTGTCCCCTGTTGAAAGGGTTCGGCTTCTTCCCAAAGCTTCCATTACCATTACCATTCTGTGATTCAGGACATTCATTGGCATAATGTCCGGTCTTCTGGCACTTAAAACAAGTGACTTGGCTTAGGTCTCTCTTGGCTGGGGTCGATGGGTTGGTGCGGTTCTGGCCGTTGCTTCCTCCATTCCCATTACCATTCTTGGTGCCATTGTGATTGTGCGAGCTACCTCCTCCATGGGTATGCTGAAAATGTCCTCCTAGTCTAGGGGTAAAGCGTGGCTTCTGCTGAGCTCCTGAATTGTACTTTCCTTGTCCATACTTCCTCTTGCGGTTCTCAATCTGCTGCTGCTTCCCTTCAATCATGAGAGCACGATCTACCAACTCCTGGTAGTTGTTGAAGGTTGCTACCATCAACTGCATGCTCAACTCATCATTCAGTCCTTCCAGAAACTTCTCCTGCTTAGCTGCATCCGTAGCAACGTCATCTGGGGCATAACATGCTAATTTACTAAAGTCCTCCACATACTGGCCAACTGTCCGTCCTCCTTGGCGCAAGTTGCAAAACTCTCGCTTCTTCATGGCCATAGCTCCTGCTGAAACATGGGCAGTACGGAAAGCCTGCTGAAACTGGTCCCACGTGACAGTGTCGACATGGAAAGTGGCTGTGAAATTCTCCCACCATGATGCTGCGTGTCCTTCAAGCTGATGCGCGGCAAACTTCACTTTTTCCGCATCTGTGCATCCTGCGGTGGTCAACTCCCTTGCTGTCTTGCAGAGCCAATCATCTGCTACTATCGGCTCGGTGCTACTGGAAAACACCGGTGGATTCAGCCTAAGAAAACGGGCTAAGTGATCAACAGGTGGTGGTGGTGGTGGTGGGTTGTTGTTGTTGTTCCCTTGATTCTGATTCTAGACTAGCAACTGCATCAATGTGTTCTGCTGCTGGATCAACTGAGTGAGCTCCGGTGGAAAGGTAAATCCGGGGTCACGTCTCGGAGGCATCTGAGGGTTTAGAAAAGATGAGATTTAAGAATAAAGAGGGGTCTAGAGAGAAAACACTACCCATATGCACATGAGGCAAAAGCAAACAATTCACTTCATTCAATCAATCAACAAGGGCATACAATCGATCTAACTATCGCAAAAGTGCTCGGACTACTATATTTACATGGTGGACTACTACTACTGTTGGAGTGGTCTACTAGAAATATTCTTCGGTTGCAGACTCCATGATATCTGCTCCAGCTTCATCAACATAGTCATCATCGCTATCATCTGGATCCGAGTCGGTGTCGTCGATGATGATGTAGTCTTTCGGGCAAATCTCCTTGGGTTCTTCGTCTTCTTCCACTGGTGTAGGGCCTCCCATGAATATTCCAATCTTCTTGATCAGATCGTCATTCTTTTCCACTAATACTTCGATTTCCTCTTCATAATCTTCACGTGTAGCCTTGAGTTCCTCCTCTAGTTCCTTGATTCTTGTCTTTGCCTTCTTCAGATCTATCATGTCGGCGCACATCTGGTTCTCCTGACGTCGAATGTGCTGGTATAACTCCTGAATAAAAGTTGCAATTGATCTATCCTTCCTGGTGCTGATCATCTCCCAGTGCTCATCTCGACGCCCACAAATCTGGTAGCTAGTATCCTTGCGATCATTGCGGTAAACTTATCCAATGCGTCCCATGGCGATGTGAGCTGCCATGCTCTTTCCTAGATTCCAAGTTGGTGCATCAAAAGAAAACTCTATGGGTTCAGTGACAGGCATGAACGTCCTTCCTGGAACTTGAACTTGAATCATCCAGCGCTCTTCTTCAGGTAAAGTGGCGTTGTAGGTTCCGGTGAAGCTTGGTACTCCTATGTTTAGGTATCTAGTGACTTCCTTCAAGTGACGTCCAAAGGGTGTATCTTCCGGTTGCGTGAACTTGTTCCTGGCATCCGCCATCCTAAAAGAGTAGAAAAGATGAGAAGTCAGAAAGAGAAGAGAGTGAGTAGTGATCTAGGTCTTTTAGCTTAGTGGCCGTGTCCTACAGTAAGCGTGTGCTCTGATACCATCTTGTAGCGACCAGACCTCAAACGGTCCAATCTCTGTGCTCAGGTTTCATCCCTGGATCAGTAATGCTGACACCACACAATACTTGAAGGATTTATAACAGAGTAGCAATCACACACTTATTACATCGAGTGTCTCAAAAGAGAACTTATTACAATAAATATGGCTTAAGGCCATCTAATAAAGATAACAACGGAAGGCTGGGAAGATAAGTGAGTCCATCAACTCCAACGACATCACTGAGTATAGAACCACGACCTAAAAGCACCTTAATCGTCGTCTAAAAAGTCTGCAACATTAACGTTGCAGCCCGAAACGGGTCAGCACATGGAATATGCTGGCAATGTAACACATAGAGAGCAATGAAAGAAATAGGCTATACTACATGCATATTTGGCTGGTGGAAAGCTCTATGGTTACAGTTTTGCGTAAAGCCAATTTTTCCCTACTGCAAAGAAATAGATTTTGTTTAACTATCATGGTAGTTGTTAAACATTGAGAATGGTTGACAGCATTCTTAATCCCAATTAAGCATCATCATTAAACAAAACCCAACAAAATTAATTTTAGAGTAACTAGTTGAGATTCACATGATAATCCAGGTACTAGATACTCAAGATGTCCATAACCGGGGACACGACTAACCATGATTGGTTTATACACTCTGCAGAGGTTTGCGCACTTTCCCCCACAAGACTCGATCTCCTCCATTGGGATTCTTGCACTACATGGTGTTTGAGAAACGGATGACCGAGACATAGTCTTTCAGAAGCGCTAGCACCTTACGATCGGGTAGACTGTTACACATACTTTCCCCTACATCTGCTAGTCTACCACCATAAGAGTTCGCACCACTTAATCAACTATGCTAGAGCCCATAGTAGCTTGTGGCTGCACACGGAAGTTTCTAGCATGAATAATCTTATGATCCCTTTTGGCCTGGGTGGTGGTCCAAAAGAAAACAGGCAATCGCTGGGATACCCAGGTGCCTCAATCCACCCAGATGTGTGTTTAGGTTGCCACCTTAAATAAACCATTAATTAACAATCTCACATCTGTCATGGATACACTAACCCAATCCACGTCTACTAGCATAGCATGGCATAATAAGCAAACGTAGAAGTAACTCCCAAAGGTTTGATAATAAACAAGTAATAGGTACTACCTCAACTACTTCCCAAACCCACAATTTAATTAGATCCTAAACAATGCAATGTGTGAGGATTGATCTAATGCAATAAAACTGGGTAGTAGGAGATATGATCAAAGTGTTACTTGCCTTGCTGATGATCCGCAAAACCTAGCGATTCGAAGTAGCAAGCATCACACTCCGGGCACTCTATCGCAAACAAACAAGCATACAATAAGTACTCAAGTAATGCACAGGTAAAACTCAAATAAGAGATCTAACCAGAAAGTTCAACTTAAGAACTCCGGTTGGCAAAAGAAATCAAATCGAACGAAACAACGAAAGACAAACGACAAAAGAAATAGGCTTTGATTACTATTCTGGATCTAGGGCAATTTTTACAATGGTAAAAACTTGTTTGAGTTGATTAAACGGAAAGGGGGTTTCGAGACGAAACTCCAGGCGCTTGAATCGCCTGATTCTGGTAAACGAGCGAAAAGTTAGACTAAAACGAAGATCGGATCAGGAATCGCGATCAGAAAAATCGTGGAGTTAATCCGAGAAAAAGAAAAATGACGAACAGATTAATGAATGAATGTTCGTTATCTGGATTTAAACGATGAACGCGTTCGTTAAAATGAACGAACGAGCGAACGCTCGCTAAATAACTAAACTAAAAAAACCGATCTATCTAAAAAACGCATCTAAAAAAACAAACGAAAAACCGGACAGAGAACCAAATGGTTTTCTTGAGGAAAACCGCCGGCGGGGTCGGCGGCGGCGGCTCCGACGGCGGGGCGGCGGCGGCTCGGCGGCGCGGCGGTGCGGCGGCTCGACGGCGCGGCACGCGAGGCGGTGACGGCGGCGTCAGGGGCGGGGCGGCACTAGGGTTTGGGGCGGCTCGGGCTGGGCTCCTCCGGTTTATAAAGCCGGCCGGGCCGAGAGTCTAGGTCGGACACGGCCCAGCAAGGCGGTTCAGACTTTTTTTAAATAATTACGCTCAAAAAAACCAAAAGGAATACTAAACGGACTCCAAAAATCCCGAAATAAAATTTCCCGGGCTTCTAAAATCAAGCCGCACAGGATGAACATTTATTTGGGGCCTAAATGCAATTTTGAAAAACGCGCATTTTTCCCTAATACAAATAAAATAGCAAATAAAACCAAAATAAAATCTAATTTATTTTTTATTAAATCCTCAATAATTCTTTATTTCAGGAAAGTCATTTTATTCCCTCTCTCATATTTTTATAATAGAAATAATTGAAGATAAAATAAATAAAATCAAATGATCCTATTTTCAAAATTTGAGAAAACTCAAATATGAAAATAACGAAATCCCCAACTCTCCCCAAGGGTCCTTAAGTTGCGTAGAATTTCTAGGATCAACCAGAATGTAATAAAATATGATATGCAATGATGATCTGGTGTATAACATTCCAAATTGAAAATTTGGGATGTTACACAAACACACTCCACGGCTAGCCTAATCCACGGGTATCGTCCATACTAACATCAGCCCTGGCGGAGTTTTTGTTTAATTATTTGCAATTTTTTTATTTTGGGACTAGGAATCCCTATTACCGCCCCTCTTATGCAAGGACGAGTAAATACACACTCATCATGAGCATAACCCGCTTACCATGGAAGATACCGACTACCCCCTGTCATTCTATGAACAATCCAGGCACACAAAAACATAAGTTTATTTGAAGTTTTTAGAGGTGGCACATGCAAATTTACTTAGAAAGGCAGGGTAATACTGCATATAGGTAGGTATGGTGAACTTGGAATAACTTTGGTTTAAGGATTTTGATGCACAAGCAGTATTCCCGCTTAGTACATGCGAAGGCTAGAAATAGGTTGAGAAGCGGTCAGCTAGAGAGCGGAAATGGTCATGAACATGCGTTATGCATAATTAACATTGAATACTAGCATGAGTAGGATATGAACACCATGAACATAAATATCATAGAGGCTATGTTGGTTCTGAGTCAACTACATGCATGAACATAAGCCTAGTCAAGCCACTTGAAACATTCAGAGCAGGATACCATATCATCATACTACATCACAATCATTTTAATGCATGTTGACATCCAAGATAAATCATTATCCACTCCTAGCTACTTAGGCATGGCATGAGAAACTATAACCAGTACTTGTCGTTGCAAACATGTTTGATCATAATATGCTGAATCATGGATACTAGGTTGAACATATTTACAAAAACAGAACAAGTTGAGTTCATACCCGTTTCTCTCTGCCACGGCTAGTTCATCAAATATCGTCATTATTGCCTTTCACTTGCACGACCGAATGATATGTAAATAATAATAGTGCAAGAGTGCCGTGGACTAAGCTGGAATCTGCAAATATTTTATTCAAAAGGAGAAGACAAGGTAATATGGGCTCTTTGTTAGATCAATAGCAATGCATATGAGAGCCACTCAACATTTTCATCGTGGTCTTCTCCTTGGTATGACTCAATACAAAGAAAAGAATTTCAGAGAAACACACTGAAATATTTTTGGAGTTTTTGGTTTTTCTCGAGGAAAGCAAATTAAAGAAGGGAAAACAAAAAAAGAGAAAAACTATTTGCACGGGAAAGCTCCCAACAAGCAAAAGAAGAACATGGAAATCTTTTTGGGTTTTCTTTTTAATACTACAACTAACTAAACTAGAAAGAAAAATCGAAAAGAAGCAAGAACTATTTTTGGGTTTTCTCAAAGTTTTTCAAACACATAAGAAGAAAGTGAGAAATAAATCTAGCATGGCTAATACAATGAAAATGTGTGAACACCGACAACTGGAATTAAATGTGTGAACATGAATGTAATTTTTGGGGAATGTAGTAATTTCAAAAAATTTCCTACGCACACACAAGATCATGGTGATGCATAGCAACGAGAGGGGAGAGTGTGATCTACGTACGCTTGTAGACCGACAGCGGAAGCGTTAGCACAACGCGGTTGATGTAGTCGTACGTCTTCACGGCCCGACCGATCAAGCACCGAAACTAACGGCACCTCCGAGTTCTAGCACACGTTCAGCTCGATGACGATCCCCGGACTCCGATCCAGCAAAGTGTCGGGGAGAGTTCCGTCAGCACGACGGCGTTGTGACGATCTTGATGTACTACCGTCGCAGGGCTTCGCCTAAGCAATCGCTACAATATTATCGAGGGATTATGGTGGAAGGGGGCACTGCACACGGCTAAGAATATGATCACGTGGATCAACTTGTGTGTCTAGGGGTGCCCCCTGCCCCCGTATATAAAGGAGCAAGGGGAGGAGGCCCGCCGCTTGGGGCGCGCCAGGAGGTAGGATTCCTACTCCTAGTTGGAGTAGGTTTCCTTTTCCTAGTCCAACTAGGAGAAGGGGGGAAAGGGGGGAAGAGGGGAAGGAAGGGAGAGAGGGGCCGCGCCCCAAACCCCTTGTCCAATTCGGACTGGGCTTGGGAGGGGCGCGCGCCACCTCCTGGTCCTTCCCACTAAGGCCCATTAAGGCCCATTGCTTCTTCCTCGTATTCCCGTAACTCCCCGGTACCTCCGAAAATACCCGAATCACTCGGAACCTTTCCGATGTCCGAATATAGTCGTCCAATATATCCATATTTTACGTCTCGACCATTTCGAGACTCCTCGTCATGTCCCCGATCTCATCCGGGACTCCGAACTCCTTCGGTACATCAAACATAAACTCATAATATAACTGTCATCTTAAGCGTGCGGACCCTACGGGTTCGAGAACATGTAGACATGACCGAGACACGTCTCCGGTCAATAACCAATAGCGGAACCTGGATGCTCATATTGGCTCTACATATTCTACGAAGATCTTTATCGGTCAAACCGCATAACAACATACGTTGTTTCCTTTGTCATCTGTATGTTACTTGCCCGAGATTCGATCGTCGGTATCATACCTAGTTCAATCTCGTTACCGGCAAGTCTCTTTACTCGTTCCGTAATACATCATCCCGCAACTAACTCATTAGTTGCAATGCTTGCAAGGCTTAAGTGATGTGCATTACCGAGAGGGCCCAGAGATACCTCTCCGACAATCGGAGTGACAAATCCTAATCTCGAAATACGCCAACCCAACATGTACCTTTGGAGACACTTGTAGAGCTCCTTTATAATCACCCAGTTACGTTGTGACGTTTGGTAGCACACAAAGTGTTCCTCCGGCAAACGGGAGTTGCATAATCTCATAGTCATAGGAACATGTATAAGTCATGAAGAAAGCAATAGCAACATACTAAACGATCGGGTGCTAAGCTAATGGAATGGGTCAAGTCAATCACATCATTCTCTAATGATGTGATCCCGTTAATCAAATGACAACTCATGTCTATGGTTAGGAAACTAACCATCTTTGATTCAACGAGCTAGTCAAGTAGAGGCATACTAGTGACACTCTGTTTGTCTATGTATTCACACATGTATTATGTTTCCGGTTAATACAATTCTAGCATGAATAATAAACATTTATCATGATATAAGGAAATAAATAATAACTTTTATTATTGCCTCTAGGGCATATTTCCTTCAGTCTCCCACTTGCACTAGAGTCAATAATCTAGTTCACATCGCCATGTGATTTAACATCAATAGTTCACATCACCATGTGATTAACACCCATAGTTCACATCGTATGTGACTAACACCCAAAGGGTTTACTAGAGTCAATAATCTAGTTCACATTGCTATGTGATTAACACCAGAGTACTAAGGTGTGATCATGTTTTGCTTGTGAGAGAAGTTTAGTCAACGGGTCTGCCACATTCAGATCCGTAAGTATTTGCAAATTTCTATGACAATGCTCTGCACGGAGCTACTCTAGCTAATTGCTCCCACTTTCAATATGTATCCAGATTGAGACTTAGAGTCATCCGGATCAGTGTCAAAACTTGTATCGACGTAACCTTTTACGACGAACCTTTTGTCACCTCCATAATCGAGAAACATATCCTTATTCCACTAAGGATAATTTTGACCGCTGTCCAGTGATCTACTCCTAGATCACTATTGTACTCCCTTGCCAAAATTAGTGTAGGGTATACAATAGATCTGGTACACAGCATGGCATACTTTATAGAACCTATGGCCATAAGGCATAGGGAATGACTTTTCATTTTCTATTTTCTGCCATGGTCGGGCTTTGAGTCTTACTCAATTTCACACCTTGTAACACAGGCAAGAATTCTTTCTTTGACTATTCCATTTTGAACTACTTCAAATTTTGTCAAGGTATGTACTCGTTGAAAAAACTTATCAAGCGTTTTGATCTATCTCTAGAGATCTTGATGCTCAATATGTAAGCAGCTTCACCGAGGTCTTTCTTTGAAAAACTCCTTTCAAACACTCCTTTATGCTTTGCAGAATAATTCTACATTATCTCCGATCAACAATATGTCTTTCACATATACTTATCAGAAATGTTGTAGTGCTCCCACTCACTTTCTTGTAAATACAGGCTTCACTGCAAGTCTGTATAAAACTATATGCTTTGATCAACTTATCAAAGCGTATATTCCAACTCCGAGATGCTTGCACCAGTCCATAGATGGATCGCTGGAGCTTGCATATTTTGTTAGCACCTTTAGGATTGACAAAACTTTCTTGTTGCATCATATACAACTCTTCTTTAATAAATCCATTAAGGAATGTAGTTTTGATTTCATCCATTTGCCCGATTTCATAAAATGTGGCAATTGCTAACATGATTTGACAGACTTAAGCATCGCTACGAGTGAGAAAATCTCATCGTAGTCAACACCTTGAACTTTGTCAAAAACCTTTTTCGACAAGTCTAGCTTTGTAGATAGTAACACTACTATCAGCGTCGTCTTCCTCTTGAAGATCCATTTATTTTCTATGGCTTGCCGATCATCGGGCAAGTCAACCAAAGTCCATACTTTGTTCTCATACATGGATCATATTTCATGGCCTCAAGCCATTTCGCGGAATCTGGGCTCATCATCGCTTCCTCATAGTTCGTAAGTTCGTCATGGTCTAGTAACATGACTTCCAGAACAGGATTACCGTACCACTCTGGTGCGGATCTCACTCTGGTTTACCTACGAGATTCGGTAGTAACTTGATCTGAAGTTATATGATCATCATCATTAGCTTCCTCACTAATTGGTGTAGTAGTCAGAACAGATTTCTGTGATGAACTACTTTACAATAAGGGAGAAGGTACAGTTACCTCGTCAAGTTCTACTTTCCTCCCACTCACTTCTTTCGAGAGAAACTCCTTCTCTAGAAAGTTTTCGAATTTACCAACAAAAGTCTTGCCTTCGGATCTGTGATAGAAGGTGTATTCAATAGTTTCCTTTGGATATCCTATGAAGACACATTTCTCCGATTTGGGTTCGAGCTTATCAGGTTGAAGTTTTTTTCACATAAGCATCGCAACCTCAAACTTTAAGAAACGACTTAGGTTTCTTGCCAAACCATAGTTCATACGGTGTCTCAACGGATTTAGATGGTGCCCTATTTAACGTGAATGCAGCTGTCTCTAATGCATAACCCCAAAATGATAGTGGTAGATCGGTAAGAGACATCATAGATCGCACCATATCTAATAAAGTACGGTTATGACGTTCGGACACACCATTACACTGTGGTGTTCCAGGTGGCGTGAGTAGTGAAACTATTTCACATTGTTTTAACTGAAGGCCAAACTCGTAACTCAAATATTTTACTTCTGCGATCATATCGTAGAAACTTTTATTTTTTGTTACGATGATTCTCCACTTCACTCTGAAATTCTTTGAACTTTTCAAATGTTTCAGACTTGTGTTTCATCAAGTAGATATACCCATATCTGCTCAAATCATCTGTGAAGGTCAGAAAATAACGATACCCGCCGAGCCTCAACACTCATCGGATCACATACATCAGTATGTATTATTTCCAATAAGTCAGTTGCTCGCTCCATTGTTCCGGAGAACGGAGTCTTAGTCATCTTGCCCATAAGGCATGGTTCGCAAGCATCAAGTGATTCATAATCAAGTGATTCCAAAATCCCATCAGCATGGAGTTTCTTCATGCGCTTTTACACCAATATGACCTAAACGGCAGTGCCACAAATAAGTTGCACTATCATTATTAACTTTGCATCTTTTGGTTTCAATATTATGAATATGTGTATCACTACGATCGAGATCCAATGAACCATTTTCATTGGGTGTGTAACCATATAAGGTTTTATTCATGTAAACAGAACAACAATTATTCTCTAACTTAAATGAATAACCGTATTGCAATAAACATGATCAAATCATATTCATGCTCAACGCAAACACCAAATAACACTTATTTAGGTTCAACACTAATCCCGAAAGTATAGGGAGTGTGCGATGATGATCATATCAATCTTGGAACTACTTCCAACACACATCGTCACTTCACCCTTAACTAGTTTCTGTTCATTCTGCAACTCCCGTTTCGAGTTACTACTCTTAGAAACTGAACCAGTATCAAATACCGAGGGGTTGCTATGAACACTAGTAAAATACACATCAATAATCTGTATATCAAATATACCTTTGTTCACTTTGCCATCCTTCTTATCCGCCAAATACTTGGGGCAGTTCCGCTTCTAGTGACCAGTCCCTTTGCAGTAGAAGCACTTAGTCTCAGGCTTAGGACCAGACTTGGGCTTCTTCACTTGAGCAGCAACTTGCTTGCCGTTCTTCTTGAAGTTCCCCTTCTTCCCTTTGCCCTTTCATTGAAACTAGTGGTCTTGTCTACCATCAACACTTGATGCTCTTTCTTGATTTCTACCTTCATCGATTTCATCATCATGAAAAGCTCGGGAGTCGTTTTCGTCATCCCTTGCATACTATAGTTCATCACGAAGTTCTACTAACTTGGTGATGGTGACTAGAGAATTCTTTCAATCACTATCTTATCTGGAAGATTAAATCCCACTTGATTCAAGCAATTGTAGTACCCAGACAATCTGAGCACATGCTGACTAGTTGAGCGATTCTCCTCCATCTTTTGGCTATAGAACTTGTTGGAGACTTCATATCTCTCAACTCGGGTATTTGCTTGAAATATTAACTTCAACTCCTGGAACATCTCATATGGTCCATGACGTTCAAAACGTTTTTTGAAGTCCCGATTCTAAGCCGTTAAGCATGGTGCACTAAACTATTAAGTAGTCATCATATTGAGCTAGCCAAACATTCATAACGTCTGCATCTGCTCCTGCAATAGGTCTGTCACCTAGCGGTGCATCAAGGACATAATTTTCTGTGCAGCAATGAGGATAAACCGCAGATCACGGATCCAATCCGCATCATTGCTACTAACGTCTTTCAACACAATTTTCTCTAGGAACATATCAAAATAAACACAGGGAAGCAACAATGCGAGCTATTGATCTACAACATGATTTGCAAAATACTACCAGGACTAAGTTCATGATAAATTTAAGTTCAATTAATAATATTACTTAAGAACTCCCACTTAGATAGACATCCCTCTAATCCTCTAAGTGATCATGTGATCCAAATCAACTAAACCATGTCCGATCATCACGTGAGATGGAGTAGTTTCATTGGTGAACATCACTATGTTGATCATATCTACTATATGATTCATGCTCGACCTTTCGGTCTCCGTGTTACGAGGCCATATCTGTATATGCTTGGCTCGTCAAGTATAACCTGAGTATTCCGCGTGTGCAACTGTTTTGCACCCGTTGTATTTGAACATAGAGCCTATCACACCCGATCATCACGTGGTGTCTCAGCATGAAGAACTTTCGCAACGGTGCATACTCAGGAAGAACACTTCTTGATAATTAGTGAGAGATCATCTTATAATGCTACAGTCAATCAAAGCAAGATAAGATGCATAAAAGATAAACATCACATGCAATCAATATAAGTGATATGATATGGCCATCATCATCTTGTGCTTGTGATCTCCATCTTCGAAGCACCGTCGTGATCACCAACGACACCTTGATCACCATCGTAGCATCGTTGTCGTCTCGCCAATCTTATGCTTCCACGACTATCGCTACCTCTTAGTGATAAAGTAAAGCATTACAGCGTGATTGCATTGCATACAATAAAGCGACAACCATATGGCTCCTGCCAGTTGCCGATAACTTGGTTACAAAACATGATCATCTCATACAATAAAATTTAGCATCATGTCTTGACCATATCACATCACAACATACCCTGCAAAACAAGTTAGACGTCCTCTACTTTGTTGTTGCAAGTTTTACGTGGCTGCTACGGGTTTAAGCAAGAACCAATCTTACCTACGCATCAAAACCACAACGATAGTTTGTCAAGTTGGTGCTGTTTTAAACTTCGCAAGGACCGGGCGTAGCCACACTCGGTTCAACTAAAGTTGGAGAAACTGTCACCCGCTAGCCACCTTTGTGCAAAGCACGTCGGGATAACCGGTCTCGCGTAAGCGTACGCGTAATGTCGGTCCGGGCTGCTTCGTCCAACAATACCGCCGAACCAAAGTATGACATGCTGGTAAGCAGTATGACTTATATCGCCCACAACTCACTTGTGTTCTACTCGTGTATATAACATCAACACATAAAACCTAGGCTCGGATGCCACTGTTGGGGAACGTAGTAATTTCAAAAAAATTCCTACACACACACGAGATCATGGTGATGCATAGCAACGAGAGGGGAGAGTGTGATCTACGTACGCTTGTAGACCGACAGCGGAAGCGTTAGCACAACGCGGTTGATGTAGTCGTACGTCTTCACGGCCCGACCGATCAAGCACCGAAACTACGGCACCTCCGAGTTTTAGCACACGTTCAGCTCGATGACGATCCCCGGACTCCGATCCAGCAAAGTGTCGGGGAAGAGTCCCATCAGCACAACAGCGTGGTGACAATCTTGATGTTCTACCGTCGCAGGGCTTCGCCTAAGCACCGCTACAATATTATCGAGGATTATGGTGGAAGGGGGCACCGCACGCGGCTAAGAATATGATCATGTGGATCAACTTGTGTCTGTGGGGTGCCCCCTGCCACCGTATATAAAGGAGCAAGGGGGAGGCGGGCCGGCCCTTGTGGGCGCGCCAAGGAGGAGTAGGATTCCTACTCCTAGTTGGAGTAGGTTTTCACCTTTCCTAGTCCAACTAGGAGAAGGGGGGAAAGGGGGGAAGAGGGGAAGGAAGGAGAGAGGGGCCGCGCCCCAAATCCCTTGTCCAATTCGGACTGGGCTTGGGAGGGGCGCACGCCACCTCCTGGTCCTTCCCACTAAGGCCCATTAAGGCCCATTGCTTGTTCCTCGTATTCCCGTAACTCCCCGGTACCTTCGAAAATACCCGAATCACTCGGAACCTTTCCGATGTCCGAATATAGTCGTCCAATATATCGATCTTTACGTCTCGATCATTTCGAGACTCCTCGTCATGTCCCCGATCTCATCCGAGACTCCGAACTCCTTCGGTACATCAAAACTCATAAACTCATAATATAACTGTCATCGAAACCTTAAGCGTGCGGACCCTACGGGTTCGAGAACAATGTAGACATGACCGAGACACGTCTCCGGTCAATAACCAATAGCGGAACCTGGATGCTCATATTGGCTCCTACATATTCTACGAAGATCTTTATCGGTCAGACCGCATAACAACATACGTTGTTCCCTTTGTCATCGGTATGTTACTTGCCCGAGATTCGATCGTCGGTATCTCAATACCTAGTTCAATCTCGTTACCGGCAAGTCTCTTTACTCGTTCCGTAATACATCATCTCGCAACTAACTCATTAGTTGCAATGCTTGCAAGGCTTAGGTGATGTGCATTACCGAGAGGGCCCAGAGATACGTCTCCGACAATCGGAATGACAAATCCTAATCTCGAAATACGCCAACCCAACATGTACCTTTGGAGACACCTGTAGAGCTCCTTTATAATCACCTAGTTACGTTGTGACGTTTGGTAGCACACAAAGTGTTCCTCCGGTAAACGGGAGTTGCATAATCTCATAGTCATAGGAACATGTATAAGTCATGAAGAAAGCAATAACAACATACTAAACGATCGAGTGCTAAGCTAATGGAATGGGTCAAGTCAATCACATCATTCTCCTAATGATGTGATCCCGTTAATCAAATAACAACTCTTTGTCTATGGTTAGGAAACATAACCATCTTTGATTAACGAGCTAGTCAAGTAGAGGCATACTAGGGACACTCTGTTTGTCTATGTATTCACACATGTATTATGTTTCCGGTTAATACAATTCTAGCATGAATAATAAACATTTATCATGAAATAAGGAAATAAATAATAACTTTATTATTGCCTCTAGGGCATATTTCCTTCAGTCTCCCACTTGCACTAGAGTCAATAATCTAGTTCACATCGCCATGTGATCTAACATCAATAGTTCACATCTTTATGTGGTTAACACCCATAGTTCACATCGATATGTGACCAACACCCAAAGGGTTTACTAGAGTCAGTAATCTAGTTCACATTGCTATGTGATTAACACCCAAAGAGTACTAAGGTGTGATCATGTTTTGCCTGTGAGAGAAGTTTAGTCAACGGTCTGCCATATTCAGATCCGTAAGTATTTTGCAATTTTCTATGTCGACAATGCTCTGCACGGAGCTACTTTAGTTAATTGCTCCCACTTTCAATATGTATCCAGATGAAGACTAAGAGTCATCCGGATCAGTGCCAAAACTTGTATCGACGTAACCCTTTTACGACGAACCTTTTGTCACCTCCATAATCGAGAAACATATCCTTATTCCACCAAGGATAATTTTGACCGCTGTCCAGTGATCTACTCCTAGATCACTATTGTACTCCCTTGCCAAAATTAGTGTAGGGTATACAATAGGTCTGGTACACAGCATGGCATACTTTATAGAACCTATGGCCAAGGCATAGGGAATGATTTTCATTCTCATTCTATTTTCTGCCGTGGTCGGGCTTTGAGTCTTACTCAACTTCACACCTTGTAACACAGGCAAGAATTCTTTCTTTGACTGTTCCATTTTGAACTACTTCAAAATCTTGTCAAGGTATGTACTCATTGAAAAAACTTATCAAGCGTCTTGATCTATCTCTATAGATCTTGACGCTCAATATGTAAGCAGCTTCACCGAGGTCTTTCTTTGAAAAACTTCTTTCAAAACACTCCTTTATGCTTTGTAGAATAATTCTACATTATTTCCGATCAATAATATGTCATTCACATATACTTATCAGAAATGCTGTAGTGCTCCCACTCACTTTCTTGTAAATACAGGCTTCACCGCAAGTCTGTATAAAACTATATGCTTTGATCAACTTATCAAAACGTATATTCCAACTCCGAGATGCTTGCACCAGTCCATAGATGGATCGCTGGAGCTTGCATATTTTGTTAGCACCTTTAGGATTGACAAAACCTTCTGATTGCATCATATACAACTCTTCTTTAAATCCATCAAGGAATGTAGTTTTGTTTATCCATTTGCCAGATTTCATAAAAATGCGGCAATTGCTAACATGATTTGGACAGACTTAAGCATCGCTACGAGTGAGAAAATTTCATCGTAGTCAACACCTTGAACTTTGTCAAAAACCTTTTTCGACAAGTCTAGCTTTGTAGATAGTAATACTACTATCAGCGTCCGTCTTCCTCTTGAAGATCCATTTATTTTCTATGGCTTGCCGATCATCGGACAAATCCATCAAAGTCCATACTTTGTTCTCATACATGGATCATATCTCAGATTTCATGGCCTCAAACCATTTCGCGGAATCTGGGCTCATCATTGATTCCTCATAGTTCGCAAGTTCGTCATGGTCTAGTAACATGACTTCCAGAACAGGATTACCGTACCACTCTGGTGCGGATCTCACTCTGGTTTACCTACGAGATTCAGTAGTAACTTGATCTGAAGTTACATGATCATCATCATTAGCTTCCTCACTAATTGGTGTAGTAGTCACAAGAACAGATTTCTGTGATGAACTACTTTCCAATAAGGGAGAAGGTACAGTTACCTCGTCAAGTTCTACTTTCCTCCCACTCACTTCTTTCGAGAGAAACTCCTTCTCTAGAAAGTTTCCGAATTTACCAACAAAAGTCTTGCCTTCGGATCTGTGATAGAAGGTGTATCCAATAGTTTCCTTTGGATATCCTATGAAGACACATTTCTCCGATTTGGGTTCGAGCTTATCAGGTTGAAGTTTTTTTCACATAAGCATCGCAACCTCAAACTTTAAGGAACGACAGCTTAGGTTTCTTGTCAAACCATAGTTCATACGATGTCGTCTCAACGGATTTAGATGGTGCCCTATTTAACGTGAATGCAACTGTCTCTAATGCATAATCCCAAAACGATAGTGGTAGATTGGTAAGAGACATCATAGTTCGCACCATATCTAATGAAGTACGGTTATGACGTTCGGACACACCATTATGCTGTGGTGTTCCAGGTGGCGTGAGTAGTGAAACTATTTCACATTGTTTTTAACTGAAGGCCAAACTCGTAACTCAAATATTTTACTTCTGCGATCATATCGTAGAAACTTTTTATTTTTGTTACGATGATTCTCCACTTCACTCTGAAATTCTTTGAACTTTTCAAATGTTTCAGAGTTGTGTTTCATCAAGTAGATATACCCATATCTGCTCAAATCATCTATGAAGGTCAGAAAATAACGATACCTGCCACGAGCCTCAACACTCATCGGATCACATACATCAGTATGTATTATTTCCAATAAGTCAGTTGCTCGCTCCATTGTTCTGGAGAACGGAGTCTTAGTCATCTTGCCCATAAGGCATGGTTCGCAAGCATCAAGTGATTCATAATCAAGTGATTCCAAAATCCCATCAGCATGGAGTTTCTTCATGCGCTTTACACCAATATGACCTAAACGGCAGTGCCACAAATAAGTTGCACTATCATTATTAACTTTGCATCTTTTGTCTTCAATATTATGAATATGTGTATCACTACGATCGGATATTTAATACCATTTATATTGAGTGTATGACCATACAAGGTTTTATTCATGTAAATAGAACAACAATTATTCTTTAACTTAAATGAATAATCGTATTGCAATAAACATGGTCCAATCATATTCATGCTCAACGCAAACACCAAATAACATTTATTTTAGGTTCAACCTTCGGGATATTCACGTGATTCACTTGATGTATGTTTTGGTGATCAACTTGCGGGTTCCGCTCGTGAACTTATGCATAGGGGTTGGCACACGTTTTCATCTTGACTCTCCGGTAGAAACTTGGCACTCTTTGAAGTCTATGTGTTGGTTGAATAGATGAATCTGAGATTGTTTGATGCATATCGTATAATCATACCCACGAGATACTTGAGGTGACATTGGAGTATCTAGGTGACATTAGGGTTTTGGTTGATTGTGTCTTAAGGTGTTATTCTAGTACGAACTCTTGAATAGATCGATCCGAAAGAATAACTTTGAGGTTTTTTCGTACCCTACAATAATCTCTTCTTTGTTCTCCGCTATTAGTGACTTTGGAGTGACTCTTTGTTGCATGTTGAGGGATAGTTATGTGATCCAATTATGTTATTATTGTTGAGAGGACTTTGCACTAGTGAAAGTATGAACCCTAGGCCTTGTTTCCTAGCATTGCAATACCGTTTACGATCACTTTTATCATTAGTTACCTTGCTTTTTTATATTTTCAGATTACAAAAACAATTATCTACTATCCATATTGCACTTGTATCACCATCTCTTCGCCAAACTAGTGCACCTATACAATTTACCATTGTATTGGGTGTGTTGGGGACACAAGAGACTCTTTGTTATTTGGTTGCAGGGTTGTTTGAGAGAGACCATCTTCATCCTACGCCTCCCACAGATTGATAAACCTTAGGTCATCCACTTGAGGGAAATTTGCTACTGTCCTACAAACCTCTGCACTTGGAGGCCCAACAACATCTACAAGAAGAAGGTTGTAGTAGACATCAAGCTCTTTTCTGGCGCCGTTGCTGGGGAGGTGAGTGCTTGAAGGTATATCTTTAGATCTTGCCAATCGAATCTTTTTGTTTCTTGTTTTATCACTAGTTTAGTTTATAAAATAAAACTACAAAAAATGGAATTGAGTTTGCCTCATACGCTTCATCTTTTTAATATCTTTCGTGAGTATGATGGAAAGGAAAATTGTGCTCAAAGTGTTAGAAGAAGAATGCATTAAAATGTTTGGCACTAAATCTTTAAATGATGAGCATGATTGCAATGTTGTTAGTATGAATTCTTTGAATACCCATGATGCTAATGATATGCGAAGCCACAAGCTTGGGGATGCTATGTTTGATGAAGATGATATTTTTTGTCCCCCAAGTTTTGATGAGCAAATTTACTATGATGAAAGCATGCCTCCTATCTATGATGATTATTGTGATGACACGTATGCTATAAAGAATAATGGTAACCATGAAACTTTTCATCTTGATCTTAATTTTCAATCACATGATAATTATTTTCTTGAGTTTGCTCCCACTACTATTCATGAGAAGAAATTTTCTTATGTGGAGAGTAGTAAAAATTCTATACCTGTAGATCATGAAAAGAATGCTTTAGGTGTTGGTTATATTGTTAGAATTCATTCATGATGCTACTGAAAATTATTATGAGAGAGGATCATATGCTTCTACATATTGCAATAATATCAAGTTTCCTCTCTATGTGCTTAAAATCTTGAAGTTATGCTTGTTTTACCTTCCTATGCAAGTTGATTATTGTTCCCATAAGTTGTTTGCTCACAAAATCCCTATGCATAGGAAGTGGGTTAGACTTAAATGTGCTAGTCATATTCTTCATGATGCTCTCTTTATGTTTCAATTCTTATCTTTTATGTGAGCATCATTGAAATCGTCATGCCTAGCTAGGGGCGTTAAACGATAGCGCTTGTTGGGAGGAAACCCAATTTTATTTTAGTTTATTGCTTATTGGTTCTGTTTATGAATAAATAATCCATCTAGCTTCTTTTTAGATGTGGTTTTGTGTTTTAATTAGTGTTTGTGCCAAGTAGAACCTTTGGGAAGACTTGGGTGAAGTCTTTATGATCATGCTGTAAAAAACAGAAACTTTAGCGCTCACAAGATTAGCTAGAACTTTTTACTGGAGAGTGCTATTTAGTTGATTCTTTTTGAAGATGATTACTAGACAAATTCCTCAGGTCCACCAATTTATTTTAGAATTTTTGGAGTTCCAGAAGTTTGCGTTAGTTACAGATTACTACAGACTGTTCTGTCTTTGACAGATTCTGTTTTTCGTGTGTTGTTTGCTTATTTTGATGAATCTATGGCTAGTAAAATAGTTTATAAACCATAGAGAAGTTGGAATACAGTTGGTTTAACACCAATATAAATAAATAATGAGTTCATTACAGTATCTTGAAGTGGTGTTTTGTTTCCTTTCGCTGACGGAGCTTACGAATTTTCTGTTAAGTTTTGTGTTGTGAAGTTTTCAAGTTTTGGGTAAAGATTTGATGGACTATGGAATAAGGAGTGGCAAGGGCCTAAGCTTGGGGATGCCCAAGGCAACCCAAGGTAATATTCAAGGATAACCAAGCGTCTAAGCTTGGGGATGCCCCGGAAGGCATCCCCTCTTTCGTCTTCGTTCATCGGTAACTTTACTTGGAGCTATATTTTTATTCACCACATGATATGTGTTTTGCTTGGAGCGTCATTTTTTTTCTTTAGCTTTGCTTGCTGTTTGAAGAAAATACCAAGATCTAAAATTATTAAATGAGAGAGTCTTCACATGGTTGCATAATTATACGACTACTCATTGATCTTCACTTATATCTTTCGGAGTAGTTTGTTGTTTGCTCTAGTGCTTCACTTATATCTTTTAGAGCATGGCGGTGGTTTTACTTTGAAGAAATAGATAAACTCTCATGCTTCACTTATATTATTTTGAGAGTCTAGAATAGCATGTTAATTCACTTAATAATCCTAATATGCTAAGCATAAACGATTTGTAAGAATTCTTATGAGTGTGTTGAATACTACGAGAAGTTTGATGTTTGATGATTGTTTTGAGATATGGAGATGGTGATATTGGAGTCATGCTAGTTGAGTAGTTGTGAATTTGAGAAATACTTGTGTTGAAGTTTGTGATTCCCGCAGCATGCACGTATAGTGAACCATTATGTGATGAAATCGGAGCATAATTTATTTATTGATTGTCTTCCTTATGAGTGGCGGTCGGGGACGAGCGATGGTCTTTTCCTACCAATCTATCCCCCTAGGAGCATGCGTGTAATACTTTGCTTTGATAACTTGTAGATTTTTGCAATAAGTATATGAGTTCTTCATGACTAATGTTGAGTCCATGGATTATATGCACTCTTATCCTTCCACCATTGCTAGCCTCTCTAATACCGCGCACCTTTCGCCGGTATCATACACCCACCATATACCTTCCTCAAAACAGCCACCATACCTACCTATCATGGCATTTCCATAGCCATTCCAAGATATATTGCCATACAACTTTCCATTGTTCCGTTTATTATGACACGCTCCCTCATTGTCATATTGCTAGCATGATCATGTAGTTGACATCGTATTTGTGGCAAATCCACCGTTCATAATTCTTTCATACATGTCACTCTTGATTCATTGCATATCCCGGTACACCGCCGGAGGCATTCATATAGAGTCATATTTTGTTCTAAGTATCGAGTTGTAATTCTTGAGATGTAAGTAAATAAAAGTGTGATGATCATCATTATTAGAGCATTGTCCCAGTGAGGAAAGGATGATGGAGACTATGATTCCCCCACAAGTCGGGATGAGACTCTGGACGAAAAATAAATAAATAAAAAGAAAAAAAGAGACAAAAAAAGGGAGAAAGGCCCAAATAAAAAAATAAAAAAATGAGAGAAAAAGAGAGAAGGGACAATGCTACTATCCTTTTACCACACTTGTGCTTCAAATTAGCACCATGATCCTTATGATAGAGAGTCTCCTATGATATCACTTTCATATACTAGTGGGAATTTTACATTATAGAACTTGGCTTGTATATTCCAATGATGGGCTTCCTCAAATTGCCCTAGGTCTTCGTGAGCAAGCGAGTTGGATACACACCCACTTAGTTTCTTTTGTTGAGCTTTCATATGCTTATAGCTCTAGTGCATCCGTTGCATGGCAATCCCTACTCACTTACATTGATATCTATTGATGGGCATCTCCATAGCCCGTTGATACGCCTAGTTGATGTGAGACTATCTTCCCCTCTTTTTTGTCTTCTCCACAACCACCATTCTATTCCATATATAGTGCTATGTCCATGGCTCACGCTCATGTATTGCGTGAGGATCGAAAAAGTTTTGAAAATGCTAAAGTATGAAACAATTACTTGGCTTGTCATTGGGGTTGTGCGTGATTTACATACTTCGTGTGGTGAAGATAGAGCATAGCCAGACTATATGATTTTGTAGGGATAACTTTCTTTGGCCATGTTATTTTGAGAAGACATAATTGCTTTGTTAGTATGCTTGAAGTATTATTATTTTTATGTCAATATGAACTTTTGTCTTGAATCTTTCGGATCTGAATATTCATATCACAAGTAAGAAGAATTACATTGAAATTATGCCTACTAGCATTCCACATCAAAAATTCTTATTTATCATTTACCTACTCGAGGACGAGAAGGAATTAAGCTTGGGGATGCTTGATACGTCTCCAACGTATCTATAATTTTTGATTGCTCCATGCTATGCTATCTACTGTTTAGGGCAATATTGGACTTTATTATCCACTTTTATATTATTTTTGGGACTAACCTATTAACTGGAGGCTCAGCCCAGATTTGCTGTTTTATGCCTATTTCAGTGTTTCGAGGAAAAGGAATATCAAACGGAGTCGAAACGGAAAGAAATCAACTGGAGAAGTTATTTTTGGAAGAAAACCTACCGGATAGACTTGGACCCTACGTCAGAAGATGAAGGAGGTGCTCACGAGGGTAGGGGCGCGCCCACCCCCCTGGGGCGCGCCCCCTGCCTCGTGGCCCCCCCTTCAGTCCCTCGACGTACTCCTTTCACCCATATATACCTACATATCGTAAAACTTCCAGAACGGTGATTAGATCAGGAGTTCCGCCGCCGCAAGCCTCTATAGCCACCAAAAGTCAATCGGGACCCTGTTCCGGCACCCTGCCGGAGGGGGGAACCCTCACCGGTGGCAATCTTCATCATCCCGGCGCTCTCCATGATGAGGAGGGAGTAGTTCACCCTCGGGGCTGTGGGTATGTACCAGTAGCTATGTATTTGATCTCTCTCTCTCGTGTTCTTGATTTGGCACGATCTTGATGTATCGCGAGCTTTACTATTATAGTTGGATCTTATGTTTCTTCTCCCCCTCTTTTCTCTTGTAATGGATTGAGTTTTCCCTTTGAAGTAATCTTATCGGATTGAGTCTTTAAAGATTTGAGAACACTTGATGTATGTCTTGCCGTGCGTATCTGTGGTGAAAATGGGATATCACGTACCACTTGATGTATGTTTTGGTGATCAACTTGCGGGTTCCGCCCATGAACCTATGCATAGGGGTTAGCACACGTTTTCGTCGTGATTCTCCGGTAGAAACTTTGGGCACTCCTTGAAGTTCTATGTGTTGGTTTGAATAGATGAATTGAGATTATGTGATGCATATCGTATAATCATGCCCACGAATACTTGAGGTGACATTGGAGTATCTAGGTGACATTAGGGTTTTGGTTGATTTGTATCTTAAGGTTTTATTCTAGTACGAACTCTAGGGCTGTTTGTGACACTTATAGGAATAGCCCAACGGATTGATTGGAAAGAATAACTTTGAGGTGGTTTCGTACCCTACCATAATCTTTTCGTTTGTTCTCCGCTATTAGTGACTTTGGAGTGACTCTTTGTTGCATGTTGAGGGATAGTTATGTGATCCAAGTATGTTATCATTGTTGAGAGAACTTGCACTAGTGAAAGTATGAACCCTAGGCCTTGTTTCCTATCATTGCAATACCGTTTACGCTCACTTTTACCGCTTGTTACGTTGTTGTTTTTATATTTTTCAGTTTACAAAAACCTATATCTACCATCCATATTGCACTTGTATCACCATCCCTTCGCCAAACTAGTGCACCTATATAATTTACCATTGTATTGGGTGTGTTGGGGACACAAGAGACTCTTTGTTATTTGGTTGCAGGGTTGCTTGAGAGAGACCATCTTCAACCTACGCCTCCCACGGATTGATAAACCTTAAGTCATCCACTTGAGGGAAACTTGCTAATGTCCTACAAACCTCTGCACTTGGAGGCCCAGCAAAGTCTACAAGGAGAAGGTTGTGTAGTAGACATCATGTGGCAACTCAGACGCATCTGGGAAAGATTCGCGGAAAGCAGCCAACATCGCATCGAATGATTTGTTGGTCATCCGCTCAGATGTCTTCACCTGAAGAAAGGTGACCATAGCTGAGAATACTGACAGCTTATTTCCTGGGGTGACAGCAATGTTGCATTGTTCCAACATGCGGGCCCACCGTTTTCCTTCTGTAGGTGAAAGTTCACAGAATGCACGAGCATTTCATAGCATTGTTTCAATGTTGGCCAAACTCACTGGCTCCGCCACCACCACCACCTCCTCCTCTTCCACCTGAGCATCAGGCAGATCAAGATGGTGATATGTTGCTTCCACGTAGTCAATAACATTGACGTTCACAGCTTCACCATGATGAACCCACCTAGTATATGTGACTGACATCCCATACAAGTGTAGATGATTTTGCACAGTTGACTGGGGTCTTGTAACTGAATTCATACAACTGCTACACGGGCAGAGCACATCTAATTTCGGACCACCATACTTAGCTCTGATAAAGTTCATGAAGTTTTCAACCCCCTCGACATATGCAGCGGAGAATCTTCGAGCAGAAGTTATCCAAGTCCTGTCCATCTGTTAGACATACAAATTAGTTCTTATACTAGATATTACAGGAAAAACATATATGCTTTTTTATGAAGTCCAAAAAAAATACCTAGGTCGATGTCTAAAGCTATGGCAAGATATTTGGACGAGCAGATCTAAGTAACGAAATATATCTAAAGCTAATTCAGCAAACAGATTTGAGTGCCAAATTATGGCAGGCTGTTTCAGCAGTCAATGAGGCCGAGCACACAGCCATCGAACTATCGAAGGCCATCGCAGCAACAAAGATCGAGTATAAAACGGTGTTGAGCTATTTCACCTAACAGATTGGCTACTAGACCATGGCAATCTACGTCACAATAAATATATGGCAGGATACTTTAGCAACTAATCGGCCTTGGCATGCCATCTCAGCTAAGTAGATTGAGTGCAGAACAGGGCAAGGAAGCTTCTTAAGTAGAGCATATTGACAGTAAACTACTTCGGCAAATAGTGAGATTAACAGTGTCTATCAGCTAACATTCAGCGCTACACCGACATGAACGGGGCCTCAGTCTAGAATGTGCGTACCGTGGGAGAAGCTGACCGCCGTGCGTCTCCACACGAACGTCGCCAGCGGTGGCGGCGCTGACCGCCGTGCGCCTCCACAAGAACGTAGCTAGAGGTGGCGGCTCGGCTAGAGGACGGCAGTCTACGAGAGCGTATTGTGGGAGCGAGAGGATCGCCGAACCGCGGCGCCGACGTATCGGCGCGGCGGGGAGGGCGGCTTTGGCGGAGCGAATGGACTGGAGGGGGACAGCGGGAGGGGGGTTTGGGGAATATTATTGGCTGGTTGGCCGAAGGGCGGTTGAATCGGATTTGGGGGGAATTTTTGGGTGTGGGGGGGGGAGGATTTTCGCGCTGTGGGTGGGGGGAGTTTGGCGCATGGTCGGTTTCTCCAAGTGCAGTCCCACGTGTCAGTGAAGAGGCAAGCCGAAGCGCGATCCATCGATAGTACTACTAGTAATCCGGTAATCCCGACTAAAACGGCGCGGCCGGGTATTTTCCCGCGCGATATGCTGGGAGGTTGGCTTAGTTGGGTTTTTTAGGACGAGTAATGCTACACCTACTTAATCCTAGTTACGTAATTAACGTAATGTGAAACGTGTGAGCTCTTGATTGTAGATTGGGGGGAGGGAGGGGCCCACCACCATGAAAATCAGGGGAGGAGAGAGAGAGGCAATTTACGTTAACCCTTTCGTAGGTTCCCGTAGATGTAGAAAGATGTGTCCGATCCTGCAATATAGGCCGTCCGATCTATATCTAATGGATAGGAAGGAAACTATGACAATTTACCCGCACTCCTCTCCACATTTGCAGATAAGGCTTTCCCTCGTTCATCCTTTTCTCCCACAAGATCTTGATCTTCCGTGCAACGCACGGGCATCTTGCTAGTACTCCTACAATATGTATATTATTGTGAAAGTTCGTATACACCGGCCGAGATTAATGCAAACACGACAGATTTTCATTACATTTCGAACTTTTATAGGACAAAAAAATAAAAGAAACCCGACCATAAACCTATTCTATGGCGGCGACCGACGTCCTCCATATGTGATCTCCATGTACGGGGGCGCGGTTCAAGACCCGTGAAGTGAAGGTGCGGTCTCCGGCGAGGAAAAGTAGAACACGGGAGATGGACCGGCCAGTTGGCACACCATGCCCTGCCGCCTCCCATGCCCTACTCATCCTCGGAGGAGTCCCTGACCTCGGCAGTGTCGGACGTTGGACGGCGGCAAGTAGGACGCGTGGCTGACGGTGCTCCCATCGTCGACCGCCAGCGTGGCCATCGATTGTGCGGCGACTTGAGAGAGGGTGGCGACCTCGAGTTCCATCCCCGAAGACAAGCTCTCCTGCAGAGCGTTCACGCTTGTGGTCATGGCGGATGTGGTTCCAAGTGGAGGACAATGCGCTATGGTGTGGAGGTTAGCTGGGCGTTGCCGCTTTAAGTAGCGCATTCCGGTGAGGCCAAGCGTCTGGGTGCGTCATTAAGTCGCCGGAGTTGTTCCTTGGGCACCGAGCCCCTTAATGACGACATACAAACGGACGGCATGAATGCGGGTAGCTGGCGCCGGCTGGGAACGCACCGCGCGACGGCGCGAGGGACGAGGGTTTTGGTGTGCCAGGGTAGTCAGCTGCGGTCGTGGCAACGTTGGAGATGCCCTTTGCTCACATGCGATCCCCGCATGTCATTGAAAAAGCAAGATGACCCAGCATGGTCTCAGGTCCAGAGGATGCAGTTGGCCGTGCTACACCACTCCGCGGATGCGTCGCGGCGCCCCGTGCATCCTCGACGAGCCGGGTGTTGGGGTGTGTTTGGATTGTGGCCAAAGTGCACCTTGCCAAAATTTTGGTCATGACCAAAAGATTGGTCTTTGTTTGGATGGTTGCCATTTTTTTGGCATGCCAATGAACTCTAGCCAACTCTAGTTCATTTTTCTTGCCAATGTCGGCCAAATCATGGGCAACCAATACCTCAACCAAAATTTTGGTCATGACCAAAAGATTGGTCTTTGTTTGGATGGTTGCCATTTTTTGGCATGCCAATGAACTCTAGCCAACTCTAGTTCATTTTTCTTGCCAATGTCGGCCAAATCATGGGCAACCAATACCTCAACCAAAATTTTGGTCATGACCCAAAGATTGGTCTTTGTTTGGATGGTTGCCATTTCTTTGGCATGCCAATGAACTCTAGCCAACTCAAGTTCATTTTTCTTGCCAATGTCGGCCAAATCATGGGCAACCAATACCTCAACCAAAATTTTGGCTACCCAATGCTTTGATGGGGCAACCCTGGGCACAAACCAAACATACCATTGGTCGTGCCACAGCACTAACGCCACCCTCGGCAAACTGAAACCGGCCGTGTCTAGTGACGATATGAGCGTGTCGCTCACCGCGGTCGTCGTGTCCAGAGGCGGTGCTGGAGCTGCGCCCCGTTGTTGGCCCCAACGACCCACATGAACGGTTGTCGGTGGCGAGGAGGTCGTGCGCCAGCTCCTCCATTGGACTAGTCTGCGCTACGTCGTCCCGACGGGTGTGCCCCACATGTTTGTTTCCCTGTTTTCTCGGCCATATTCGAGCGTCGGTGCTCCGCGTTGCCCATTAGGCCTTTCACTATGTAGGCCAAGCGAGACAACTTATTGTTTATTTGAGCCGTTCAAGTATAATCATGTGGCATTTTCTTATTTCTCATTCCTCTCCAACCCTCTTCTCCATCGATCATGTCGCCCTCCAGTCGAGTCCATCCTCCCGCATGCCTCATTTCAACATTTCGTCGAGTATCATTTGCATGTATCCACCCTAGTCCTCTTTCAATAGATCTCCGGGCCCCGAGATGAAATCGAGAGGGAACGAGTGGGGGCACGTGATACCTAAGGCGGATTCAAAATTTTGAACCGGTGATCATAGCATCCGCAAATCATATATAAAGGGTATTCAATGTTCGTTTCGTTTTTAAAGAGTAGTTTATATATAAGTTTTATGTGTAGTCAAAGTATATCTACTTTGATAAAAAAGGTATCAACATTCAACAACGCCCAATCAATATTGTTAGATTCGTACGTACTCCTAGATTTGTACTCGAGATGGTTTCCAATTTGACTATTGACAAGATTAATAGTACATGAGATGTATAATGTGAAAATTATATCATTGGAAACTCCTTTCACATACGAATTTGACCGTATGCTTTGGGTAAGTTGCATGTCGTATATTATTACTCTAACATTTGGTCAAAGTTAGCCTCGAAAAGCGCATTAGACCCTGTATGCTTTGTGTAAGTTGCATGTCATATATTATTACTCTAACATTTGTGTAAGTTGCATGTCATATATTATTACTCTAACATTTGGTCAAAGTAGTATAGTGGAAGTGGATCCTCTGACGTAGGTATCCCTGCCTTACCCTCCCTTTCGGTCACTTACTGGCGGACCTCATGCTTGCTAGGCCCCGCATGTCAGTTACTCAATGGGTTCGGCCACGTCAGGGGATCCTCATCCATAGTAATACTCCCTTTGTTTTTATTTACTCCGCATAAAACGGAGGGAGTGGTGGTATAATAAATGACGCGGGCGGGGGAGGGGGAGGGACGTCGGTTTGCTCTCAACTACGGTCCCACAAGTGAGCAAAAACGCAAGACAAAGCGCATTCCATTCGGTGAGCGACCTGGAGGGTCCAGCGTGCCAGGTTGCAAAGCGAACGCGACAAGAGCGATGTACAGTCAAAACCGATTGACCGGTCGTCACCGGAACCACTATTCACACCAGAACCTTCGCTGCTCGGCCTATGCCAGCCACTGCCCTAAAACCACACCAAATCTCCAGCCCATTCCCCCACCTTTCGATCCCCTAGCCCGCATCAAGCGTCCCCTAATTCGCCGGAAAGCCATGGTGCGCCGCAAGATCACTTACTACAAGATGCTGACGCCGGAGTGCCGCGCAGAAATCGCGGCGGCGGTCGGCGCCACAGACCTCCGTTCCCAAGCTCCCTTTGCGGCGGGCCAATCCCCGAGTTCTCTGGAGCCAAGCTACGAGGAGGAGGAAGCCGATCCAATGTTCATGGCGGAGGTCGCGGTGCAGAAGGCCCCCGATGGGTATGAGACGATGGACGTCGACTTTGTGCCGGCGTCCGAGTCCCGCATGGTGCAGGCAGACCAGCTGTCACACCCTAGCTAGTTCAAGCATTAGAGTGTGCATCATGTTTAATTTTCTCTTAAATTTGAAATGGGGATGACAGAACCCCCAGCACCCCCCTTGAACAACTAGGGTTTACTAAATAACTTTTTCAATGAACCTGAAATGCCCTTCTAAAAAGCCCACCCTTTTTGTTTTGGGTTAAAACCTTTGACAAAAATGGTGCACATTTTTCTAGGACATCTAAGTTCATTGGATTAATCCTTATGGTATTTGCATTTGGGCATTTAAATGCTATAAAATATTTTAAATGCCCAAATAATCATAAACTAAAATGTTTGTTGTTGGATATATTCTAAGCAGTAGCCATGATTAATTTTACGATTTATGGAAATGCCCTGGCATTTTTAATAAAGCCCTGAAGCTACAAAAATAATAGAATAAATAAGAAAAACAGAAAAGAGAGAGAGAGAGAGAGAGAGAGAGAGAGAGAGAAACTTACCAGGCACAGCCCAGCTAACTCACCAGCCGGCCCACCTGGCGGCCCAGCACTGTGCTGGCCCGCGCCAGCCAGCTGCTTCTTCCCCGCCAGGCAGGCAGGGAGGTGACGCCGGCGTGCCCGAGCTCGCCACGGCGTCACCTGCTTGCCGCCCGCGCCCCTGGACGCCTGGATGCCTCCACGTCGCACCCCGAAGCCCCCGGACACGCCATTCCCCCTGTCTCTCTCCCTCGCCGTTCCCCACCATGGCTGACGCTCTTGTCGCCGCACCGTCGTTGTAGCCGCGCCCTCCGTCGTCCTCGCGCCGCGTCATCATGTCCACGAGCTCCACCGTCGTCGATTACATCGAGTGGGTCGAGCTCCGAGCGCTCGCTCGCCCCGGAGACGCTGCACCGAGCTCGCCCTCAACTCCGGCCACCGGAGATCTCTTTCGCCGCCCCCGCCGCATCAGCTCATCCCCGACCTCTCCGACTGCCTCGACGAGACCCCCGTGAGCTCAGCCACCTCCCCACCCTCTCCATTCTCTCTCTCGAGCCCCGTAGCGACTGCACGTAGCTCACCCGCACGCACCGCCACGGAGCTCGTCGCCGACGAGGCTCGTGCCACCCAATGGCCACGCCACCCTGTCCACTAGTCCTACCGCACCTCCAGGAGCTCAACGCACAAATCCAGGCGCCTCCCCCTGCCCCCTAGCAACTAGCTCGACCTCACCCGAGCTCCGGCCGCCGCCAAACTCGTCGCCGGCGATGTTTCCGGCCACCCCAGCTCCACCCACTGCCACCACTCGACGCGGTTTCCTCCCCGCATCACGTAGATAGTCTCCACCGTCCTTTTGGTCGCCAGAGTGCAAATCCCGCGTTGCTCCGCCGCGTTTGGCCTCACAGGCGGCTAGACGCCGGCGAGTTGACCCTGTTTGACCCTGTCTGGGCCCAGGTTGACCCCTCCCCCTGAGTCTATGACAGGTGGGGCCGGTCTGCTAATTAGTTTAGGATTAGTTTTAACTAATTTTAATTAGTTTAGTCACTGACATGTGGGCCCAGGCCCCACTGACAGCTAATTAGTGTTAATTTAATTCTGTTAATTAGCTGAGTCACTGACAGACAGGGCCCACCAGTCAGGTTTGACCTGGCCGACCCAGTTGACCCGCTGACGTCACACCTATGTCATGCTGACGCATTGATTCAATTACTGTATTTATTCTTTAATAGGAAATTCCAGAAAATAGCCAAAACTTCTAAAAATCATAGAAAATCAACCATAGCTCCAAATGCAAAGATTTATATATGAAAAATGATCAGAAAAATTCAATCTATCCATCTGTAATGGTTTCATGCGTGACAAAACAAGTTAAATTTGTTGTTTAGGCAGAATAAGGTAATGCACTAATAAGGCCATGTTAGATGAGCTAACATTGGAATCTTTGATTCAAATGAGTTCATTCCATCCTGTTTTAGCTTGCATTAGGCCAAGACACATTCATTTTGCCATGTCATAGCATGCATCATATTATTGCATATTGTCATGTGTTGATCGTGTTCGGTGTGTCTTTCGTGGTAGGTTCTGCCTCCGAGGATAACCCCGAGTATCCGTCTGAAGGGTAGTACCCTACTACCACTACAACAGGCAAGCAGCCCATTGATCATTTCGATACAAACCCATGTTCTCGCTTCTGCTCTTGTTTACTGCATTAAGACAACGCGATTCAAACTGCTGTGTGCTACGGTAGTTGAACCCTTATCCTCTGCATGACCTGTCATTGCCACAGTAACTAGATGAAACCCACTAGCATGTGTAGGAGTTGATTGAGCCATGTATGTGATTCCTACCTTGCTATGCCTGCTATGCTTAGAGTTGCGTCAGGTCTGGTTCATCTGGGTGATGGGCTAGAGTGAAAGGATTATGTCGGTAATGTGAGGGATGTGTTGAACATGAATTGGTAAAGGTATCGATGTGAGGCCATGTAGGAGTACATGGTGGGTTGTTTCATTGAGACCGTCCCTAAGAACTGAGATCTTTATGTGTGATTTTCAGAATCAGCTACTACCATGCATTGGGATCCTTAATTGACCCTCTCGGCTTCTTAATCACCCTAGTACTCTGTCCAGGAGTTGCAAATAGTTTCTGGTGTTTGTAGGTTATGTGTTGGCGGCCGTGCGTAGCGCTGACCCTAAGGGTGGGCTATGTTGCGGTAGATACACCGTGGCCGGGTATGCTGGGCGCCCGTTTGGCGTCTCAGGACCCTGTTCACATCGTTCGGGGCCGTATGTGGAAACCTCGGCCGGACTCCCTGCAGATGGAACCTGGATAGGCGATGAACCTGGACTAGAGACTTGAGTGTTTAGGTAGGCCGTGGCCGACACCCTCGTTGGGCTTCCGCTTGAAGGTTGCCGAGTACATGTCGTGTAAACGGCGGTAAGTGGTGAAAGCGTGTATGAAGAAGTACACCCCTGCAGGGTATAAACTATTCGAATAGCCGCGTCCGCGGTAAAGGACTACTTGGTTGCCTATACAGTTCATAGACAAGTTAATGGTTACTACCAAAAGACTCAAGATAAGTGTGATTACCAAGGATGGCCCTCTCGTATGATGACGAGGGAGGATCCCCGGTGGAGTATTGTGTTGGTGAGTAGTGGACTCGTGTGCGAAAACTATTTTACTAGTGGAGTTCCGTAGGATAGCCTAGCCAAGAGTCAAAGCTGGCTTGCTGCAATAACCCCACCACCTTCTTGAGAATGAGCATGTATAGTAGGTTCTGTTGTAAGACTTGCTCAGTACCTTTGTACTCATGTTTGCTTAATTACTATTTTCAGACGACAACACCGCCCCCTCCGATGGGTTCTATGTAGACCTTGATGTCGACGAGTGACTAGCCACCCAGGTGGTGATCCTGGCCATGGAGGGCCCTATGTAGATAGACAGGCTTCGGAAGTCTTCTTGCTTTCTAGTGTCTGTACTCAGACTATTTTCTTCCGCTTGTGCTTGTATGCTTGTATGACTTGAGTGTCGGGTCATGTGACCCCTACCTGTATGAACTTGTTATGTATGGCTCTCTGGAGCCTTTAAATAAAGTACTTGAGTTGTAGAGTTTTGTTGTGATGCCATGTTGTATGTACTCATATCGGGCATATTGTGTGTATGATTGAAATGCTTGGTATGAGTGGGATCCGACAATCTAGTTGTTTATCCTTTGGCAGCCTTTCTTATGGGGAAATGTAGTCTAGTGTTCCTCGAGCCATAGTAGTCCGCTACAGCCCGGTTCACCGGAGTCCTGCTAGCCCAGCACTACTGCTCAGGACACTTGACTGGTCGGCATGTGTTTCCCTTCGTTCCTATGTCTGTCCCTTCGGGGAAATGTCACGCGGTGACATCCGGAGTCCTGCCTAGCCTGCTACAGCCCCGGTTTCCCGGAGTCCTGTTAGCCCAGTGCTACAGCCCAGATTCACTCGCTGATGACCGACATGCTCGATGTGATTCATGTATGCCTGTCTCCATGGGTCTGTGCCGCTTTGGGTTCACGACTAGCCATGTCGGCCCGGGTTCTCTGTCATATGGATGCTAGCGACACTATCATATACGTGAGCCAAAAGGCGCAAATGGTCCCGGGCCATGGTAAGGCGACACCCGTGGGATACCGTGCGTGAGGCCGCAATGTGATATGAGGTGTTACTGGCTAGATCGATGTGACTTGGAATCGGGGTCCTAACAGCGTTGGTATCAGAGCCGGACTGCCTGTAGGTTCGTTGAGCCAAACTGGTCGATGTCGAGTCTAGAAATGCTTTAGTTATATGTAGGGGAATTGATTGTGGGAGGGAACGTAAGGCTCTTTTACTCCTTTACCTTATGCCCTCTGATCTGAGTCATTCTCTTCTTATTCAACGTGGGTTAAGGACTAGGCTCTCTCCTTCTATCAGGTTCACGTATTACTAATCCGTAGTAGCTTATAGGATTGTTGTTACAAGCCTCAGTACAGTTTCTACTACCTTTTGTATGTTGCCAGTTGAATCAGAACCTTGATATGATGTTGTTGAGTGGTATTGCAAACTGTTGTGGATGTCTCAAATCTTTTTCTGAGCATTTACAGCTGTTATGCTGTCCAATTTTCCCTAGAAATTCTAATGTCTTTGCATTGTGGTTGTGCTTTCAGATGGCCAACCGTGCTCAAAACCAAGTGGTTCGCCTGACCCGGTGCCTCGACGTGCCCGGTCATACTGCTATTTTAGTCCGGGTAATGATCGAGACGGGTTACCGTTGGTATCCCGAGTACACTGTCGAAGAGCAGTTCCGAGACTTTAATCAAAGCCAATATTTCTGCACTGTCAGGATATTTCCTTCTTATCCTGGATCTACCGAGCCCCTCCACTATTCCTATGGACTCGGGGTTACTGTTGAGATGGTTGTGCAGGATGCTGCCTATTCCATGATGACCATCATGCGAGTCCGGACTGGCCTGCTTCGCAACACCGACTTCCGTTGCATGCCAGCTTCACTTCCGGGAGCGCAAGGGTATCTTCAGGCTATCTATGCTGACTCCACTCAGGAGGACTCATTAACTCGTACCACTGCCGAGATGCTCGAGGATAAAGACCGAGAGAATCGGGCCTTGAGGCTGGAGATTTTCAACACCTGTGCTGATAATTGGGCCACATTGACTCGGTTTGCACCTGCGGTGCAAGCTGGATGTATGGATACAAGGGATCTGTATCCTGTGAGATCTGCTCTGCCAGACATGGTGGATTGGCGTGATGTGGGAGGCATCACCCCTCCCCGTGGTCCCCGCAGGCCACCATTTGTTGGTCCAAGACCTCATCCTAGTCCCTTTGGTCCACAAGCTCCTCAGGACCGTCTGTTCCTGGATGATCACGTTGAACTTCCAGGCTATGGAGGTGACTTCTATGAGGACTACTACGGAGCTGTCTGAGTTAGTAGTAGTACCACTAGTATTGTAATAGTTGTATCTTCACTGTCCTGCGTGACTTGTGGAATATGAATTTGTGTGTAATCAATTCCGGAGGTGTAGACAAATAATGTATAGGATCTTGGAATGCCTCCGATGATATGTAACGTCTTTCATCATAGTTGTAATGTAGCCCGGGCTTGTACTAAACTATGTATGGTGTGTATGACCGTTGGTATATATATGGCAGTTTTATATTACCATGACATACGAATGGACATCTCTGCATTCCGTGTTATCCATTACATTCTGCACTTCCTTGCTAAGTTTGAGCCATCCTTACCTAAACCATTGTCTTGTTTTCTCCTAGGATGGTCAACACCCGCAGCAATCCTGCTGCCCCGGAGCAGGGGGAAGCCAGTGCAGCTAGGGGTGAAAATCTGCCTCACCCGCCTTCTCTGGCCGAAGTGATGCTGGAGGCGAAAAGAAACAAGCGTGAGGCTAACCGCCTGCTGGAGCGGATTGAGAGGAACACTGCACGCCATCCGCGAAATGACTTGGTGTCAATCAATGATTTTATCAAGTTGTACCCAGCAAAGTTTAACCATTCCGTCGAGCCCCTCGATGCGGATGACTGGCTTCACAGCATCACCCACAAGCTACGTTCTGCCAACGTAGCCGAAGCTGATAAGGTTACTTACGCTTCCTACCGTCTCGAAGGCCCTGCTAGCCTCTGGTGGGAGAATTTTGAAGCTATGCGCCCGGTCGGCCAAATCACTACTTGGGCTGAATTCAGTGAGGCTTTCCGTGAGCATCACATTCCGGAAGGTCTCATAGATCGTAAGAGGGAGGAGTTCTGCAATTTCACCCAAGGAAGACTGACTGTGGATGCATATAGCCGTGAATTTGGGAATCTGGCACGTTATGCTCCTGAAGAAGTATCTATCGACGCTAAGAAGCAGGCAAGGTTCCGCAAGGGACTTAGCCCTGAGCTTCGCCGCGATCTTCGTCTGCACGAGTGCACCTCTTTTCAGAAGTTGGTTAATAAAGCCATCAGTGCTGAGTCAGGCCAGTTTGACTATGATGCTTCACGCAAGCACTCACGTGATTTTGGCTTTTCATCCGGCTCTGGAGCTCAGAAGTGCCGGGTGTGGATCCCAAGCACGGCACTGCCACCCAGGTTCATTCCGAGGCCATCCTTTGAGGCGCCTCATCCCAACCAGCAGTTTGCACCGCCCAAGCCCTATGGTGGCCCCGCTGCTAATACTGCTCCACGCCCCAATGTGGTGACATGCTTCAAGTGTGGAGAGCCGGGTCACTATAGTCGAGAGTGCCCCCAGAACAACCCCAATCAGACTGGAAAGTCCGTTGGCCGTGGTAAGCCAGCGGGAAAGACATCTACGCCAAGCCAGTCACTACTACACGTGGCCATGTCAAATATGTTTCCGCCGAGGTGGCTCGTGAGGATCCTAACGTCGTCCTTGGTACGCTCCTTGTTAATTGCCATCCAGCATCTGTTCTTTTCAATACTGGAGCATCTCATTCATTCATATCCGAGAACTATGCTCGATTGCATAACACGACATTCTGTGACATGCCCTCTACCATGGAAATTCAAACCCCTAGCTCTAGATGGCAAACTTCTAGGGTAAGCCATGGGAACGAAATTCTTGTCGACAGACTTGTCTTCCTTACATCCTTAATAGCTCTCAAGTCCTCGGACATAAACATCATTTTGGGTATGGACTGGATGTCAGCTCATTATGCTAAGATTGATTGTGCCACTAGAACTGTTCAACTTACTCACCCATCGGGCAAGACAGCCAATGTCTTAACTCGAGTGGCCAAGCGCTAGCTTTACTCCCTAAATGCCAACCCCCTTCTAGACCTTGAAGATGTTCCGGTAGTCCGAGACTTTCCGGATGTCTTTCCAGAAGAACTACCAGGTGTTCCACCTGATAGGGATGTCGAGTTTGTGATAGACCTTGTTCCAGGAACCGTTCCAATTTCTAGGAGACCCTATAAGATGGCACCCTTAGAACTAGCCGAGCTTAAGAACCAACTCGATGAGTCCTTGAAAAAGGGTTTCATCCGTCCTAGTTCCTCTCCTTGGGCTTGCCCCGTCCTCTTCGTCAAGAAGAAGGATGGAACGGATCGGATGGTTGTAGATTACCGACCTGTCAACTTGGTCACTATCAAGAACAAGTATCCGCTTCCTAGGATCAACGATCTGTATGACCAGCTCGCTGGATCCTCAGTCTTTTCCAAGATGGATTTGAGGTTGGGCTACCATCAAATCAAAATCAGAAACGCGGACATTCCCAAAACGGCCTTTGTTACTCGTTATGGCCAATACGAGTACACCGTTATGTCCTTTGGTTTAACCAATGCCCCAGCCACCTTCTCTCGGTTAATGAACTCGGTCTTCATGGAGTATTTGGATAAATTCGTCGTAGTATACCTCGATGACATACTCATCTACTCCAAGAATGAAGAGGAACATGCCGAACATCTAAGGCTGGTATTAACGAAACTTCGAGAGCATCGCCTTTATGCCAAATTCTCCAAGTGTGAATTTTGGTTGCCAAAAGTGACCTATCTAGGTCATGTAGTCTCTGGTAAGGGTATTGCTGTTAATCCCGAGCGAGTTCAAGCTGTCCTTGATTGGACTCCACCTGAGACGGTCAAGCAAGTTCGGAGCTTCCTTGGCTTAGCGAGCTACTGCTGCCGCTTTGTCGAGAATTTCTCCAAGGTTGCTAAACCTCTAACTGAACTCCTCAAGAAAGATAAAAAGTTCGAGTGGACTCCATAGTGCGAGTTCAGCTTTCAGGAACTGAAAAGACGCCTGACCTCTGCTCCCGTACTGGTACCACCAGATTTCTCCAAGGACTTTATTATCTATTGCGACGCCTCGTGACAAGGACTAGGTTGCATACTCATGCAATATCGTCAGGTAATTGCCTATGCTTCACGGCAATTACACCCACATGAGGAAAATTATCCCACACATGATCTAGAGCTTGCAGCTGTAGTCCATGCACTTAAAACTTGGCGACATTACCTCCTCGGTAATCGTTGCGAGATCTTCACCGATCACCAAAGTTTGAAATATATCTTCACCCAACCAGATTTGAATCTCAGGCAAAGACGTTGGGTCGAGTTGATCTCGGATTATGACTTAGGAATAACTTACACCCCGGGCAAAGCCAATGTCATGGCTGATGCACTAAGTCGTAAGTCCTATTGTAACAACCTGATGTTACAATAAAGTCAACTATTTCTCCATGAGGAATTTCATAAGCTTAATCTTCACATTGTTCCTCGAGGATTCCTATCCACCCTGGTGGCGAAGCCTAATCTTATGGATCAGATCATAACTGCCCAGCGGTATGATAAGGGCATATCCCGGATTAAGGAAAACATCGCTAGCGGAGTTGCTAAATGTTTTTCCATGGATGAGCGAGGTGATGTCTTCTTTGAGAACCGCTTGGTGGTTCCCAGGAAACAACATCTACGCCAGTTGATCCTTAAGGAAGCTCATGAATCCCCTCTCACCATTCATCCCGGTAGTACTAAAATGTATCAAGACCTACGCCAGAGTTTTTGCTGGACTAGGATGAAGAGAGAAATTGCTCAATACATTGCTAGCTGCGATGTCTGTCGTCGTGTTAAAGCAGAGCATCAACGGCCTGCTGGCACCCTTCAACCTTTGGCTATTCCTGAGTGGAAATGGGATAAAATCAGTATGGATTTCATCACTGAGTTTCCTAGGACCAAGAGAGGGAATAATGCCATCTTCATCGTGATCGACCATCTTTCCAAAGTAGCCAACTTTCTACCTGTTCGTGAGAGTATTACCGCTAGCCAGCTAGCCGACTTATACATCTCCCGAATAGTGTCTCTTCATGGTGTTCCATTGGAAATTAACTCGGACTGTGGGAGTCTCTTCACCTCTCGATTTTGGGAAAGTTTCCAAAATGCTATGGGAACTCGTCTCTCTTTTAGCACCGCCTTCCATCCTCAATCAAGTGGTAAAGTGGAGCGAGTCAATCAAATTCTGGAAGATATGCTCCGAGCTTCTGTCATCTCGTTCGGAATGGGTTGGGAGAAATGCCTTCCATTCGTGGAGTTTTCTTATAAAAATAGTTATCAAGCTAGCTTGGGTAAGGCTCCTTTCGAAGTTCTCTACGGACGAAAATGTTGAACGCCTCTTAACTGGTCAGAAACCGGGGAAAGACAACTCTTTGGCCCGGATATGATTCAGGAAGAAGAAGAACAAGTTCGCGTTATTCGTGAGAAATTGAAAACAGCCCAATCTCGTCAAAAGAGTCAATATGATCGTAAACATAAGCTTATGACTTATGAAGTCGGCGAGAAGGCTTACCTTTGGGTTACTCCGTTAAAGGGAAACCATCGTTTCGGTATCAAAGGCAAATTGGTTCCTCGTTACATTGGACCCTTCCGCATTCTCGCCAAATGAGGAGAAGTTGCCTACCAATTGGAACTACCTTCGCATCTTTCCAGAGTTCACGATGTCTTCCACGTTTCTCAACTCAGGCGTTGCTTCGCGGATCCTATCCGTGGAGTGGACCATGAAATGCTTGATCTACAAGATAACATCTCATATCGGGAATATCCCATTCGTATCCTTGATCAAGCCGAGCGTACCACTCGACGTCATAATATCAAGTTTCTCAAGGTTCAATGGTCACACCATTCCAAGAAAGAAGCCACTTGGGAAAGGGAGGATCGCCTTCGACTCGAGTACCCCACCTTCTTCCCGAAGGATCCTAAATCTCGGGACGAGATTCTTTTGAGTGGGGGTGAGTTGTCACACCCTAGCTAGTTCAAGCATTAGAGTGTGCAACATGTTTAATTTTCTCTTAAATTTGAAATGGGGATGACAGAACCCCCAGCACCCCCCCTGGAATAACTATGGTTTACTAAAAAACTTTTTCAATGAACCTGAAATGCCCTTCTAAAAAGCCCACCCTTTTTGTTTTGGGTTAAAACCTTTGACAAAAATGGTGCACATTTTTCTAGGACATCTAAGTTCATTGGATTAATCCTTATGGTATTTGCATTTGGGCATTTAAATGCTATAAAATATTTTAAATGCTCAAATAATCATAAACTAAAATGTTTGTTGTTGGATATATTCTAAGCAGTAGCCATGATTAATTTTATGATTTATGGAAATGCCCTGGCATTTTTAATAAAGCCCTGAAGCTACAAAAATAATAGAATAAATAAGAAAAACATAAAAAAAGAGAGAGAAATTTACCAGGCGCAGCCCAGCTAACTCACCAGCCGGCCCACCTGGTGGCCCAGCACTGTGCTGGCCCGCGCCAGCCAGCTGCTTCTTCCCCGCCAGGCAGGCAGGGAGGTGACGCTGGCATGCCCGAGCTCGCCACGGTGTCACCTGCTTGCCGCCCGCGCCCCTGGATGCCTGGACGCCTCCACGTCGCACCCCGAAGCCCCTGGACACGCCATCCCCCCTGTCTCTCTCCCTCACCGTTCCCCACCATGGTCGACGCTCCTGTCGCCGCACCATCATTGTAGCCGCGCCCTCCGTCGTCCTCGCGCCATCTCATCGTGTCCACGAGCTCCGCCGTCATCGATTACATCGAGTGGGTCGAGCCCCGAGCGCTCGCTCGCCCCGGAGACGCTGCACCGAGCTTGCCCTCAACTCCAACCACCGGAGATCTCTTTCGCTGCCCCCGCCGCATCAGCTCATCCCCGACCTCTCCGACTGCCTCGACGAGACCCTCATGAGCTCAGCCACCTCCCCGCCCTCTCTGTTCTTTCTCTCGAGCCCCGTAGAGACCGCACGTAGCTCACCCGCACGCACCGCCGCGGAGCTCGTCGCCGGCGAGGCTCCGGCCACCCAATGGCCGCGCCACCCTGTCCACTAGTCCTACTGCACCTCCAGGAGCTCAACGCACCAATGCACGCGCCTCCCCATGCCCCCTAGCGACTAGCTCGACCTCACCCGAGCTCCGGCCACGGCCAAACTCGTTGCCGGCGATGTTTCCGACCACCCCAGCTCCACCCACTGCCACCACTCGACGTGGTTTCCTCCCTGCATCACGTAGATAGTCTCCGCCGTCCTTTTGGTCGCGGGAGTGCAAATCCCGCGTTGCTCCGCCGCGTCTGGCCTCACCGGCGGCTAGACGCCGGCGAGTTGACCCTGTTGAACCTGTGTGGGCCCAGGTTGACCCCTCTCCCTGAGTCTATGACAGGTGGGGCCGGTCTACTAATTAGTTTAGGATTAGTTTTAACTAATTTTAATTAGTTTAGTCACTGACATGTGGGCCCAGGCCCCACTGACAGCTAATTAGTGTTAATTTAATTCTGTTAATTAGCTGAGTCACTGACAGACAGGGCCCACCAGTAAGGTTTGACCTGGCCAACCCAGTTGACCCGCTGACATCACACCTATGTCATGCTGACGCATTAATTCAATTACTGGATTTATTCTTTAATAGGAAATTCCAGAAAATAGCCAAAACTTCTAAAAATCATAGAAAATCAACCATAGCTCCAAATGCAAAGATTTATATATGAAAAATGATTAGAAAAATTCAATCTATCCATCTGTAATGGTTTCATGCCTGACAAAACAAGTTAACCTTGCTGTTTAGGCAGAATAAGGTAATGCACTAATAAGGCCATGTTAAATGAGCTAACATTGGAATCTTTGATTCAAATGAGTTCATTCCATCCTGTTTTAGCTTGCATTAGGCCAAGACACATTCATTTTGCCATGTCATAGCATGCATCATATTGTTGCATATTGTCATGTGTTGATCGTGTTCGGTGTGTCTTTCGTGGTAGGTTCTGCCTCCGAGGATAACCCCGAGTATCCGTGTGAAGGGCAATACCCTACTACCACTACAACAGGCAAGCAACCCATTGACCATTTCGATACAAACCCATGTTCTCGCTTCTGCTCTTGTTTACTGCATTAAGACAACGCGATTCAAACTGCTGTGTGCTACGGTAGTTGAACCCTTATCCTCTGCATGACCTGTCATTGCCACAGTAACTAGATGAAACTGACTAGCATGTGTAGGAGTTGATTGAGGCATGTATGTGATTCCTATCTTGCTATGCCTGCTATGCTTAGAGTTGCATCAGGTCTGGTTCATCTAGGTGATGGGCTAGAGTGAAAGGATTATGTCGGTAATGTGAGGGATGTGCTGAACATGACTTGGTAAAGGTATCGATTAGAGGCCATGTAGGAGTACATGGTGGGTTGTTTCATTGAGACCGTCCCTAAGAACTGAGATCTGTATGTGTGATTTTAAGAATCAGCTACTACCATGCATTGGGATCCTTAATTGACCCTCTCGGCTTCTTAATCACCCTAGTACTCTGTCCAGGGGTTGCAAATAGTTTCTGGTGTTTGTAGGTTATGTGTTGGCAGCCGTGCATAGCGCTGACCCTAGGGGTGGGCTATGTTGCGGTAGATACACCATGGCCGGGTATGCCGGGCGCCCGTTTAGCGTCTCAGGACCCTGTTCACATCGTTCGGGCCCGTATGTGGAAACCTCAGCCGGACTCCCTGCGGATGGAACCTGGATAGGCGATGAACCTGGACTAGAGACTTGAGTGTTTAGGTAGGCCATGGCCGACACCCTCGTTGGGCTTCCGCTTGAAGGTTGCCGAGTACATGTCGTGTAAATGGCGGTAAGTGGTGAAAGCGTGTATGAAGAAGTACACCCCTGCAGGGTATAAAGTATTCGAATAGCCGCGTCCGTGGTAAAGGACTACTTGGTTGCCTATGCAGTTCATAGACAAGTTAATGGTTACTACTAAAAGACTCAAGATAAGTGTGAGTACCGAGGATGGCCCTCTCATAGGATGACGAGGGAGGATCCCCGTTGGAGTATTGTGTTGGTGAGTAGTGGACTCGTGTGTGAAAACTATTTTACTAGTGGAGTTCCGTAGGATAGACTAGCCAAGAGTCAAAGCTGGCTTGCTGCAATAACCCCACCACCTTCTTGAGAATGAGCATGTATAGTAGGTTCTGTTGTAAGACTTGTTGAGTACCTTCGTACTCATGTTTGCTTAATTACTGTTTTCAGATGACAACACTGCCCCCTCCGATGGGTTCTACGTAGACCTTGATGTCGACGAGTGACTAGCCACCCAGGTGGTGATCCTGGCCATGGAGGGCCCTATGTAGATAGACAGGCTTCAGAAGCCTTCTTGCTTTATAGTGTCTGTACTCAGACTATTTTCTTCCTCTTGTGCTTGTATGCTTGTATGACTTGAGTGTCGGGTCATGTGACCCCTACCTGTATGAACTTGTTATGTATGGCCCTCTAGAGCCTTTAAATAAAGTACTTGAGTTGTAGAGTTTTGTTGTGATGCCATGTTGTATGTACTCATATCGGGCATATTGTGTGTATGATTGAAATGCTTGGTATGAGTGGGATCCGACAGTCTAGTTGTTTATCCTTGGCAGCCTTTCTTATGGGGAAATGTAGTCTGGTGTTCCTCGAGCCATAGTAGTCCGCTACAGCCCGGTTCACTGGAGTCCTGCTAGCCCAGCACTACTGCTCAGGACACTTGACTGGCCAGCATGTGTTTCACTTCATTCCTATGTCTGTCCCTTCAGGGAAATGTCACGCGGTGACATCCGGAGTCCTGCCTAGCCTGCTACAGCCTGGGTTTCCCGGAGTCCTGTTAGCCCAGTGCTACAGCCCGGATTCACTCGTTGATGACCGACATGCTCGATGTGATTCATGTATGCATGTCTCCATGGGACTGTGCCGCTTTGGGTTCACAACTAGCCATGTCGGCCCGGGTTCTCTGTCATATGGATGCTAGCGACACTATCATATACGTGAGCCAAAAGGCGCAAACAGTCCCGGGCCATGTAAGGTGACACCCGTGGGATACCGTGCGTGAGGCCGCAATGTGATATGAGGTGTTACCGGCTAGATCGGTGTGACTTGGAATCGGGGTCCTGACACCAACAGTTCAACATGGCAATACTAAAGGAGGACCGGGAGGCAGAGGCTCAACTCGACGTGGAGCGCGCGCATGCCGCTGCCATCGAGGCTCTCCTCCAGGCGGAACCAGATGTCGTGGATGTGAACCGGGCGGCGGAGGCTCAACTTGAGGCAGAGCGCGCGGATGCCGCTGCCATCAAGGCCCTCCTACGGGCGGAACCGGACGTCCTGGACTTGAATCGGGTGGCAGAGGCTCGACTCGACGTAGAGCACACGGATGCCGCTCTCATCAACGCCCTCCTGCAGGCGGAACCAGACGTCCTGGACTTGAACCGGGAGGCGGAGGCTCGACTCGACGCGGAGCGCGTGGATGCCGCTGCCATCGAGGCTCTCCTGCAGGCGGAACCGGACGTCCTCGACTTGAACCGGGCTGTGCTCTCATCCGTGCAGAGCGCCCGCATGCTCCGCTTGAACGAGTAGCTGGAGGCCGAGGACAACCACGGTGCGGAGACACACGTCGGCAGCGACGGCTGGTTCACACCGGCAGCCAAAGACGACGAGGCCGTCTCTTTCCGCAAGCAGTGATAGTCTTTCTTTATGTTGTTGTTTTCATGGATCTTTTGCTGTGTAAAAACATATATTTGTTATGCAAGTCGCCTGACTTGGGTCAGTCTACCATTTCAGGCGGTTGGATGAATATCCTACGTCTCCTAACCCTTCTTTCCTTCTTCCTCACCTCTTCTTCTTCCCCAACAGACCACCGCACGGGTCGTTCGGATACTCCCCAACATGCGGTTGGATAAACATACTCTATGAACGAAAATTATGTGTCAGCGATAGGATGGCTGAGTTTGGTGTGTTCACATGCGACAGCACGTGTCAGTAAGGGTGTGTTCCCTTGGTTGGGTTTGCGGCGTGCAGGAGCGATTGTGTGAGGGTGCGGTGCGACCGCGGCGTGCAGGAGCGACCGCGTGAGGGTGCGATGCGACCGCGATAGCCATGCGCAAGTGTACCTCCTTCTCATTTTGAAAACTTTAGGCAAGCTTGGCAAAAATGTGTGGCGAAGTTTGGCAATGCAAGGCCTAGACCCAAACAGGATAAGTACGTACGTACTAGGAGTACTAGTGTTAAAAAAGAAAGGTTGGGTTTTCCTTCGCGGGATTTAATTGATACAAATCGTCGTTTCACGTGTCAATTAATGCGTATTTTCTTCTCCAAAGACCAACGAGCTAACCATCTCACTCCTCATCGCTTGATTAATGCAGCGCCATGCAAACCAACCTTCTCACTTCCGCATGCATGCAAGGGATATTAATGTCCTTGGTTGCTAACCCCATCAATTTTGCCTCGATTAGTGTTAGTGGCCCTTTCCAAATTTTAATTTTTATATACTGGCCTTGTGTACAAAAAAATGGAGGTAGTAACTATATTTGACTTCCTTCCCCATTGTGGTGACGTCGACGATATTTTTTTTGGTGGTTTGGCGAAGTGCGTTCGACGGAGAACACCATTGAGGGAGACCACGGTAAGTCGTTCGCAAGTGCCGCCTGCAAGCCGAGACAACCGCCTTATTTGCATCCAGGAAGTCCTTTACTAGTACTACTAGGAGTAACTAATGCGGTGAGATGGCTTCTCAAAGAAGACGATGGAGAAGCGGAGTCAGCGAAGAGTGAAATGATGGTTGCTTCGTCCGTGCTTTTGTGATTTGATGCCTCACTGCTTTGTGATTTGTGATAGAAGGGACATGGGAGTAGACTCTATGCTCTACACTGTAGTACTACATGCATCCAAGCATGGGAGAAAGAGGAGAGACGTTGCATTTTTCTATTCCTTTAATCAATCAATCAGGGAGCTTTGGTTCCATCTTTTTGGCTTTGGCAACACCGTCCACAATGGTTCCCATGATGCCAAAAGCTATTTTCACATTTGGCTACACATTGTGGATGCCCTTAACCGTACCACTTGGTTTTGCTCCTGTGTGCTATCTATACAAATCTCAATTATATTGATGTAAAAATTTATAGAATCGAGATTAGTAAAAAGGAGGTGATTTTGCCGCGCGGATGGCGGGGGAGGTTTCTTATTTGAGCAATGCTACATCCACGTAATGGTTTACGTAAAGTTACGAACTGATGTGATGTGGGACTATTTGATTGGATTAAAGGAGAGGATTAGGCCCACCCCACCTGAAAATCAGGGGGGCATATATAGATTAGATGGAAAGTATACGTAGCAGCTACGTAGCCCTTTGTAAGTCTAGGATTAGGCTTCTTATTTTCGGAGGACGTTGTCCTGGCGGTTTGCTAACACGCGGTCCCACGTGTCAGTGCTTTACCAAGACGATCCGCATCCCACATGAGGCAGAAGCAACACATGGTTAAGTTGAAGAAGATGAGGGAGAAGCGGATTCAGCAACGAGTGAAATGATGGTTGCTTCGTCCCTCCAACTTAACTGCGGGAAAGGTGCGGCTTTGTGATTTGACGCCTCATTGCTCAGTACTACGCCGGCGCCATGACTGGGGTGCTTCACCCCGGCTGCTCTGCACTGTATTCCGGTATGGCACGTGGACCCGGTAGCTTAATGTCCCACATGTCGGTGAAAGGGACTAGAAGATTTATGAAAGCGAGCGCTCCACTCTTACCACGGAGGAGTAGACGACACGATGGCCCAGTGAACTGTCACCTGTACTGTATAGTACTAGTATAGTTTTGTTGTTTCGCACGATCCATCGATACAAACCCGATTAAACAGGAAAGGGCGGGATTTTTCCCACGCGGTAGATGATACTGGCCATACATTTCAAAGGCAATTTTAATGTATGCAAACTGAATAATTATAAGTAACAATATGATATCTAGTAAAACTAAAAACACATATGATTTATTTTGTTAGAGTGTAGTAGTAGTAGTAGTGTTGTATTGCATAGTTGTTAGATGTAACATGCGAGACTGTGTAGAGATGTAGTTTTGGAGGGCCTACAGAGAGAAAAGCGTAATACGGTCACCGAACTTTAGAATAAGCTGATTACGGTCACTATATACGTTTTGCGGTGATTATACGGTCACTTGCTCACAGCTCAGCATCGGATTGCACTCTGTTGACCGGCCAAATAGTCTGCGTGGCGCCATGTTGACTAGTTAAATTGACCACGTTCTTTGTGGGTCCCACCTATCAGTTCGCATAGGCAAAAGGTCAGATAAACACAAATTTACGCAGGCGCGACAAGGCTCCAACCCGTGCGCGGGAATCACCTGGTTGTGTATGTGTCTGTCAGGGCCTGATGTGTGCGCATGCACGTGTAGGTTGAGCACTTGAGCGTGAGAGTGTGTGTTGGTCGTGTGGTGTACTGGTGTGTGCATGCATGTGTGCGTGTGTGCGTGTGAGTGTTGTGTGTGTGCGTGTGAGTGTTGCGTGCGTGCGTGGTTGCGTGTGTACGTGTGAGTGTTGCGTGCGTGCGTGGGTGCATGTGTTTGTGTGAGTGTTGCGTGGATGCAGTTCGTGTGCATGCGTGCGTGTGTGTATAATCACCACACCAGCTCCTGTGTGTTAAAACAGACGGCTCAGCATACCAATACAAGGCCACCTTGTCCGCTGCGCCCGCGGTCATGACTTCGAACCACCGTCCAAATATCTTTTGTCGTTTGTTTTCATTCTTACTAGCAAGATGCCCGTGCGTTGCACATAACATCAAGATGCATTTGTATGACTTGTTTATCTTGTGAGAGAAAAGGATGAATGAGGGAAGGCCTTATTTGCAAATGTGGAGAGGTGTGTGGGTACCTTTTTGCAAAATTGCCATAGTCTCTTTCCTATCCGTCAGATATAAATCGGACGGCCTATATTGCAGGATGGCAGGCACACCATCATCACCAACTGTGTTTTTTATAAGAGTGTATTTTATGTATTTTATAAGAGTGTAGATGTAGAGTAGATACAAGTCGACAGGTGGGCACGATGGTAGTGAGATGATGTGATGCAACACTAGAGGTGCCACGTGGAGCGTTTAACTGGTCAACTAGTCATGTCATGAGCAAATACAGAGTTGTACGGTGAGCCCGTGACTGCGTAATAACCACTAAACATAAATGGTGACCGTAATGAGTGGATTCTGAAGTCCAATGTACGTATCGTGCTTTCCCTTCAAATACAATGATCGTCATTGCATATATTGCGAGAGAAAGATGAAACATGCGTGAATTTTCTGGGGGCTTACTTTTAGAGGACCTGGAGATAGTTTTGTGTGCATACGTGAAAGGGGCGTATAGGGGGGTATGCGATGGAGAGAGAGATGCTCTTCGTTTCTCTTTATTATGACTAACTTTGTATATAGTATAAAAATATACAAATTCACAGTGCGGAATAAATATCATTGTGGGCACCATGCAATGCAAATTAGCGTTCGTACTCCTCCATATAACTTTGTAATGTTGTATATATGTAGAAACTCTAAAATATTTTTTGGCCACACTTTATTCAAAAGGAATGTTCTATGCGAAATAAACGTGAAGAGAGGGCTTTTTAGATCAATGGGGTACGTGATGTAACATGTGTGAATGTGTAGTTGATACATTTGGCGGGGCCTAGAGAGGTACGTGTGTGTATTACTTATTTGAGAGAGGCATGGATAGAGGGGCCGACGGGGGGGCGTGGGAGAGATAGCACGAGAAATGAGAGTGGTCTAGAGAGAGAGAGACGAATATGACATCACGATAAGAGATTCCATTCCCTTGAGTGTGTATATGCAAGGGGGAGGGAATAGAGGCACCAGGAGAAATTTTCTGTGTGTGTGGTGTTTGTGTTGGTATGTGTGGGTGTGAGAAGATAATGAGACGTGGGGGCAGAGGGTGTGTCACCGCGTGAGGTCCGGTGGGTCAAGGTGAGGCCCTTCGTTCTGTTCCGTCCTGCGCCACATTGGTTGGCCCGTGAAGCATTTAGGAAGACCCATGGATGACTAGTCGTACAAGACAAAGATAGTAGAATTGTGAAGGACTCTATGTCCACTGACAAAGCCGGCTAGGATTTGTAACCCTAGGTTCTCGGACTAAGGTAACCCCTTTATCTCTAATATTACTATTCATCCAACCTAACTTTAAGGGGCATACTACAGAATGCTCTGCTAGAATCATACTCGTCGATTAGGAAGAGAGGTGTGAGACAATGCGTGAGAGAGAGGCATAAAGATAATGTGCGTACATGAGACACGTAGGTAGGTCCATGTATATAGAAAGGGTCGATGAGGATTGTGCATGTGTATGTTTGTGAGAGGAAGAGTGCTTGTGATAAAGGTTAGTGAAAACAGTTGTAAATGGTTACGAGAGGGAGGGAGGGTTATATCTAGAGCATGTGTGCGAGAAAGACACCTCGGGAGAGAGTGTGTGAGCATGTGTGAGAGACCACCGATGGAGAGTGAAACTACACGTAAAAGACTGCTCTACACATTGATTAAAGATATAAATTGTATCCAAATATTAGGATGGGATCATGATATTTGCAATTCGCGTAAGGAGCGGTCATTGATCCATCAGACATCTAGATTCTATCGAATTTGAGCATGTCTATGTTATTATTCAACACAATTGATCCACATAGTTAGTATTATGAACTCCAGACAATGCATCGCTTTAGCAATCGAATATAAACATGAGTATAGTTCATGTTGTGTGTGTAAAGCACATTATACATACGAAAGTTACACAATGGACATTATAAATAGCTACTACCTATGAACTAGCATACATTTGAATTCAACTTAAGGTGGTTTAAAAAAATTGAATTCAACATGAAGTCCATTCAATTATTTGAATTTGATATCATGCCATTTGTAAACCATACCTAAATTATGGGGGCGCCAACCTTTGCTCTGATTTTGTACATAATAGAATATGTAGTCGTGTACAAAATAGATTCAAATTTAGCTCCTCCATTCCAAAATAATTGTAGTTATAGGATTTTCAAGTGTCAAAATTTCAAAAAGAAGCGGATAATTTAATGAGGTTTTCAAACATACAAGGTCAAATATAACGTTGTATATTTAGGTCAATCCTCATAGTTCAAGAGTACTCTAAACGTGAATGCTTGTGTTTCAAAATTTCGAACGAAGCGCCAAAAGAGCCTCTACTGGCCCGAAACCGCATGAGACCAATGTTTGGTAGTACAAGGAAATTACTTTTCTAATAACTCCAACCCGTGAAACCTACCGGCCCGACGTCCAAAGGTCTAAATCGGGGTAGGTTTGTAGCTTCATCTAGACGCCATGCAACCGCATCCGAAAAACATTCATACACAATGGTCGCCTAAGCACACATGCACGCGGCCGAAATTGCTCCCGCCCACTATTTGGGACACCTGGGATTACCATCCTACCCCTGACCCACAGTAGGTCCGAAATTTAAGAGGGGGGCAAAGTTTGTACTTTCCCCAAATTTCAAACAAGCGCGTCCCATCTTCTATTCAAAAAAGCCAAAAACAAGCGTGTCCCAGACCGAAACATGGTTCCCCCCCCACCCGTCTGATTCCCCATTCATACTCCGTGGGCGCCAAAACTACCTCTCCACCAGCCGCGAAACCCCGGCGTCCTTCGTCCGCCACCCCATCCCACCCATCAACCGCCGCCCTCCTCCATCACGCTGGAGCCGATACCCCGACGTAGTCGTCCACCGCAACCTCAACCGCAATGCCCTCCATGGCTAGTAGTTGAAGCCGAGGCCGAGCCGTCCGTACCCGAGCCAGTTCAACCACGCCGTCCTGCGCCTCACCGCTGCCGCTCCAACTTCGCCACCCTCCACCGCACCGGAGTTGTTCCTGCTACGCCGTCCTTCGCCGCCTCGGATCTGCTTCCCCTCCGCTGACATATGGCCACGGCAACACAATCAACAATTTAGCCATGGGTTCGTCCAAGCATGCACCCTCCAGAACATCGGTTTCCCTGATAAAAAGAAGAAAATCGGCATGACTTATGGAGGTGACCACATCGGCAACCGAAAAAGGTACTCCTCTTCCCTTATTCGTGCAAATCTTACGTCTCTGCTTGCATGGTATTCATCCCACAGAAGACACTAGTTGACCGCTTCTTATTGATACTAGATGTTCCTAGTAACTCGCGATGCACAAGGTTTCTCCTCATATACTATTTCACCTTAGCTAGAGGTCCGTCGCCCCCCTGAATTTCAATTTCTGGCCAGTTGATTGCCAATTAACGGAAGCATTCCCCGGCGTAACAGGCGCTAGTACGCCTATTACGCCGGGGAAGCAGCGCCTTGGTGTTTATCTTAGGGGCGTGTGCGTCTTAGAGCTACTGGTGCCCGATCTGGAGGTCAGCCGGGATTAAAGGGATGGCCTGGGGGCGCTGCCAAGCACGGCGGTGGTGTGAGGTTGATGGGAGGGCGGGGCGGCGGAGGCAGGGGTCTGGACCGGTGGTCGCTGGCAGTTCGAGAAAGATCGTCAACAGTGACTCGCGGGAGGTAGACGAAGGCCATCTGCCCGTTCCTTATAGATCGGACGGTTCATTAAATAATCGACTGACCTATTTATTTTCAGTCGACTGTTATCTTAGATATGACCACATGTGGTGGTGTGCTGGAGGAGTACCTGCATTTCTTGTGCTCATATATTACAAAATCATACGGAGTAGAATCTAAGTTTGTTTGCCATGCAATGTTGTAGAGCTATCATATGTCTCCTGTCATTTATTTTTCAGCCACCTGCTATCTGCTACTTTTACAGTGCACTAGTTCTGCACACACTTCACCCTTACTCTCACTGTTGTGTTTTTATGCAAGGGTATTTCAGACTCTGCTGCCATGAGAGAAGCCAAAAAGAAAAGAGATAAGTTGCTCTAGCTTGGTGTGCGGCTAGGCAAGACACGTTACAATGCTTTAAAGGGTGCAGTGTCAGCAGATGGAGACGGGGAACGTAGCTCTGGAGTTGATGACCTCGCTCGCAATGAACCACCATCCCAGGTGCTTGCTTTAACTTCGCGGTGTCATATGTGGTTGCATGTTCCATATGGTGTCTAGCTTGTATTCGAAAGGCTGAAGTCGATAAGATAAGGAAAGATATTTTTTTACATGAACCACCATCCCGTGAGCACCAGAAGACAAATAGCTAGTCAGGGCACTGGCCAAGCCATTGACAAGCCCAGCAAATATAGGCATCACCTGGAAGCCAACTAAAAAGCTGCGATGGTGGCGAAGCAGCGCACCTCCCACCAGGCTCTCAGGTCCTAGATGATCATGCTCACCACTCCAGCCGGATGTCTAGCTTGTATTGCTTCCAATTTGGTTAAATTGCATCTGCTTAGCTTACACATTATACCTTTGAATATGACATGCCTTTCTGTTTTTGGTACATACTAGTACATCTGTGTATTAACCATGTTCTTACATCAAACTAATGTTCTTGTGTATCCCTCATCAATCACTTATGAAGAGGCAGGCAAGCAAGGGGACTACTCCTCATTTAAAGAATGCAGCATCAGCCTCCCGACATGATTCTCAAGAAACAGAAATGCTACATGAAGATAGTGAACGTAGCTCTGTAGTTGATTACAGCATTTCCCCTACACTAGCATCGCAGGTGCTTGCTCTAACTTGGCAGCGTGATATGTGGTTGCATGTTGCATATGGTGTCCAGATTGTAATTCTTCCAATCTGGTTAAACTGCATGTGCTAGTCTGCTTAGCTTATACTCCCTCTGTCCCATAATATAAGAGCGTTTTTTACACTAGTGTAGTGGCAAAAACACTCTTATATTATGGGATGGAGGGAGTACATTATACCTGTTAATGTGACATGCCTTCCTATATTTAGTACATAGTACATCTGTCTATTAAGCATGTCCTTACATAAAACTATTGTTTTTTTTGTATCCCGCATCAATCAACATGATGAGACACCTTTAGTATATGCAGTGCGATATTAGTTGCATCTTTCATATGATTTATAGCATGCGCTGCTTCTAATTTGTTGAAATTCCATTTATGATGGGACGCTTTTAACTTGGCAGAGTCATATTTGTTGCATCTTTCATGTGGTGTCTAGCTTGCATTGCTTCTTATTTGCTGGAATGGTTTCTGCTTAGTTTACACGAACAGTTGTGAACAAGCCATGTCGTCCTATTTTTCGTACATATTCCATCCTGGTATCATGTGTTTGCCTTACATCAAAGTAGTGATTGTCAGTATCATGCATGAATGAGTTCTGAAGAGAGAATTTTATTGCTTTTTCTTGTCGGTTTTACTTGACAATTCAAAATCAATAAAGCGTAAGGAAGTTAGCAAGGCAGCGGATAAAGGTGCTCCTTCCGAACAGAGGGCCTCTACAGTTTCTACTCCTCCTCACCCCCAAGATGATTTCCAAGACAACACATGCATAGACACTCAACAAAGTTGTGTTTATGATGAGCACGTCTCCCCTAGTGCAGCATCACCGGTGCTCCCTCTAACTTGGCACTGTTATATGTGGTTGCATGTTATGTGTGATGTCTAGCTTGTATTGCTTCTAATTTTGTTGAATTCCATCTGCTTACTTTACACATTATACTTGAATAAGACACGTGTTCCTGTTTCTAGAACATACAATATCTGTCTATAACACCATGTTCTTACATCAAATTACTACTATTGTGTAACCTGCAACAATCACTTATTATAAGACACGTTTGACTTTGGAATGTGATATAGGTTACATCTCACATTCTTTGCTAGCTTGTACTACTAATTTGTTGAAATGGCACTTATGACGAGACAGTTTTAACTTGGTAGAGTGATATTCATTGCATCTTTCATATGGTGTCTAGCTTTCATTGCTTCTAATTTGTTGAAATGCCTTCTCCTTAGTTTACACATCATAAGCTGTGAATATGCAATGCTGTGAATATGCAATGGCACTAATGACAGAGACCTCTAACATGGTAGTGTGATGTTGTTTGCATCTTGCATATGATTTATTTCTTGTACTGCTTCACATTTGTTTAAACGCCATTTATGATGAGACACTGTTAACTTGGCAGAGCGATATTTGTAGCATCTTTCATATGGTGTCTACCTTCCATTGCATTGCTTCTAATTTGGTGAAATGTCTTCTTCTTAGTTTACACATCATAGTTCTGGTTATCTCTTCCGTCCTGTTTTTCATACATATTACATCCTCCTATCATGTGGTTGTCTAACATCAAAGTTCAGTTCATCTACATCACGCATCAATTTGTTCTAAAGAACTAAATTGTTATTCGTTTTCCTTGTCGGCTTGACTTAACATGGCACAGAGAAAGAGGAAGAAACACAGAATGGCAGGGAATGAGAAGCAGATGAATCCTGCAGATTCTGATGGTACTGAAGGTGCAATAGAAGGTCAAAGTCCAGCAGAAAATTCTACAAACACGGCATCCCATGCTACACGAGTTGCAAAAAAGACAAACAGAAACAAATAGCTGCCACCAAACAAGCAGAGACAGCCCTAGTTCTTGCAACACCTACCACAGTACTACCAGCTGCATGACGTTACTCGTGCGTCAACGGAGCTAACAGCACGTTCCCAAGCTCCCTTACCACCTGACACTACTTCCCAAGCACTCTTGACACAAGACGAGTTGGCAATATCAGATGAACCTTGTGAGCTTCAACAGCAAGAAGGTAGTTGCTGGAGTCAACTTACAGTTGCATGCTTCTTTATATGTAGTCTCACAGTTTGATGTACACTAACACTTCCTATGTTTGTTGTTGGACTAGCACCTAGGCGCAAGACGAAACAAACATCAGGGATAATGCTCAATAGGTTAACTAAATCTTGAGGAGGAAGAATGGAGATCCGTTTTGAGGCAGTTTAAAAAGGCCACGTGATTCTATAGAGTCAGCCAAGTTAGTATCAGAGGCAGCGGTTGCTTTTAGGTGTCATGTATGTATCCTCCCAACATGGATTCAGTACAGGAATGACAAAGACGAAACCCAGTTCAACATCTTCCTCAACCATTTATCTGTAAGTATGGTTATGTATGGAAACTAGTAATATCGTCTTGCTCTATCCAATACTTTCTAGGTTGCTGATAATGAGACTCCCATAAGTTTCAACAAATGAGGTTCAAGTTGGATAGCCAAGATGATGCAACCAGACAAGCTTGCACCCATGTTTTCAAGTCTGCTCTGCGACAGTATCGGTATAACTTGAGGAAAACTCACTTTGAAGGCAAGGCTAACAGTGAACTTGCCCAAACATCTCTAGTGGAAAATATATCTGATGAAGACTGGAGAGGCCTCGTTAAACACTGGTCCGATCCAAAGTATCAGGTACATTATATATGTCATCAGATCACATGTTGAAGTCCTATTTACGCATGTGCTAACAAATCTATCTTCTTATACGTGAACTGTTCAAAGAACAAGGACAACCGTACGAAAGTGAAATTCCAACAAACGACGGGATCTCATAGCTATATTTCACACTGCGAGGCTCTTGTAATTAGCTGTTGTTTCACTCTTTTCGTTGTACCATATTATCATATCTATATTAACTTGTTCTAAATGCAGAGGAAAGCCCGCAAGGACCAAAAAGTACCTGAACCAAATGTTGTGGAAATCTTCAAGGACTGTCACACCAGCAAGAAGAAGGGCATGACTACACCAGTCAAAGCCGCTGTTGTAAGTCCTTAATCCTCATGCCTTTTAACTACTACTTACTCTGACTTGTGCCTTGAGCTGCATGGTTTGCAGCCAATGTCTATTACTCTTTTCAATTTTATACACAATTGTCTTAGCGTATCATTGCACCTTACAAGGTTTAAAAGAGAGGAGTGATAATCCTTTGATCTTGACCCGTAATCTAGTTCCGTGCTGGACTTTCCCACACAATGTTACAATTGCATGTTTGTCTGTTCTCAGTTGTTTTGTGATATGAATGACGTCATACTATGCTTACCGTATTATAAACTTCGTCTCTTCATCCTTAGCCCTCAATACAATGTGAAGAAATAGACAATACATTAGTGACGGTACATGGTCATATGTTTGGAACCTGGTTTTATTATGTACTTTGCAATAAAATACAACTAATATTTTACATGGGTTCACCAGAATAAGTTCTGTATATAGACCAAAGCTATTTTTTGGTTTTGTTGCCTCATTAATATCTTCTATTCTAGTACTACTAATGTAAAACCTCAACTTTTCAGCGAGCTATGGAAAAAATGGTGGAACCGCCACCTTCTGAAGGTGGCGAGGCAACTATAACCGCAATGTCAGCTCTTGCTGTAGTGGGTCAGTACCTGTCCACTAACAGTGCCAAAAGCACGTTCCTGCGTAATACTGGGTTGGTTGTTAAGGCAATATCGTCCAAACTGCCTCATGATCAAGATATGCAAGCTCAAAGCAATGTTGTATCTGCGCTCCAGACACAAGTCCATTCCCTAACAGAGACCCTTTGTGAAACAAGGAGAAACATTGCTCAATGTCGTCAAGATATGCATGGTTTTGAAACCAGACTATCAGACATTTGCTATGTTGTTCAGTAGCCTAGGGGAAATGAAGGCGAGGGTTATGGTGCTCCATTGGACAATACAGCATGAAAACGTAACAGTCAGGTCAAATGAACTGAGCTTTTGAACTTCTGGTGGTGCATTTATCTGCTAGACTGTTAAGTTTTATGCCAACCTTCCTTTTATTATATAGTTGTAATTTGTTTTGGTGCGATACAAAATTTATTCTTAACGTGCAGCCACCCCCTGAAGAAAACAGCAAGCCATTTTTGTATAGTGTAGGGTGTTCCCTATATTTGCACTGGTGGCGATCTTTGATGCCGAGTGAATGTAATCTGTGCAATCGCCTTAATAGCCTAGCGTTAGTTTCGGCCTTATTTATTTCCTAGTCTTCTTTTTCCCTGGTTTGCTAGTGGCCGCAACTACCATGGGCCATATACGGGTCGTAGGATCCATGGGTCTCCTACGGGCCGTCGATAAATGGGCCTGTAATCGGTGGGCCTCGGGCCGTCGGATAAATGGGTCTACATGGGCCATAATCGGGCGTAATTGGTATCGGCCCAGCATGGTAACAGGCCGTTAACAGGCCGTAGGACAGCAAAGGCTTAATTATGTCACAGGCATAACGGGTCGTTAATGGGCCAGAATATAGGACGGGCTAGAAACGGCGCAACGGGTTAACAGGCCAGAAACGGGCCGACTCTCGCCATGGGCCGAATTTGGCCCATTAGGGTAACAGGCCAATGACGGGCTAGAAGTAATCGAGGGCCAAAAAGGAGCCCAAGAATGTATGGGCCGTCAATAGGCCGAAAGCTAACACGGGCTGGAAACGGCCCATGTAAATCACGGGCCATTAACGGGTATAAAGAAAATTACTGTTCATTATGGGCTAGACTCACTGTGGGCCTATAATGGGTCGAAAGATACGAAGGCCTCATATGGGCCGAAAGACGTCGTGGGCCATACATGGGCCGAAAGTGAAATGGGTTGGTATTATATTCGACGGCCGACATGACGTTGTTGGGCCGATTTCTTTTAGGGCCTAACGGGTCGTGAGTTAACGGGCCGTAAAATGGGCTATTTGCGAAGAGACCGTTAACAGGCTTTTCATGGGCCAGCCCGTTAACTTTTGACCAAGTCAAACGGGCCGGCTTTGTAAGCTAAATGGGCCACTGTTGGGCCATGCCACGTGTCGACATATCATAGGCGCCTATCTGACCCACTGACGAGCTGACACGTGTTTCGTCTGGCCAATAAGAATTTTACACGTGGAAATTTCCCATTGGTCGGGGCTGTTAACGGGTTATCGGATCCAAAACCCAACCCGATAGCTTAACGGCGTTCTGTTACGGTGGATGCCACGTGTCGGTCACCCTTGACGAAAGCACTTCTGTGACACGCGATTTATCGTCATGGAAGTGGACACTTTCGTGATGATAATTTTGGTAATGTCATGGAACACTTCTACGACAGCACAGGTATGACTATCTTGATTCTGTCATAAATTTGTCATGGATGTACATGCATGACAAAAAAAGCGACCTAATGTGACAAACACGTATCATCACGGAAGTGTATTTTTTTGTAGTGATTCAGCAAGCCATAAGGCCAGTACAACATACTTAACGGATGAAACTTCCATACAAGGAAAGCAAAGCTCGAGTAGTGCATCAGTGTAACTAATATGTAGCCAACATAAAAGTGGGTGCTTATGTGAACCTGAATTCTTATGTTTTACCAAGCAAACTTATTGACCATGTATGTATTCACAGATATACATGAAACCACATTCCCAAAAATTCACCATGTTTAAAATACGAATTCAGAGAGAAATAGAAGCATGTGGTTAATAATGGGATTGCGGCAATCATGTCATTGTTCGTGTATGTCATGTCTCAAGAACATATACACTTGAGATTTTTATTTTGAGCCGAGTACATATTCTAAAGAGACATACAGTTGCATTGGTGCAGCTGAAGCTGCTGACCCTGCCATAAGCTCCCCCGACTGGCCCGAAAGCAGCAAGGTAAATTGCTACATTAGTATATGTATACATGACTACTTCCTTATCATAGCAAACAATCTAAGAATTTAAAATCCAAATGTTGTGATGCACCATTATTTACACAAACAAATATTTCCAGCATCCAAACCAATAAGACTGAAATAATCTAAGAGTACTATCACTACAGAGCAACAATTTCTGAACTTGTTGTCATTCAAAAGTAATAATGGATGGAAACCTATCTTGCAGTGCAAGAGTTAAACTTAGCAGACCTCACAAACCAGACATGAATGCCCTGAGAATGAATTGAGACATACCAGAACCTTTTATGGAGCAGAAAGGAAGATATTGGAGTGACATATGGGTCTGAGCCAGGAACAGGCAACCTTATGTAGTGAAGCCAAAAAAACTACCATAGTCATTCGACATTTATCATCAGAAGGAAGCAACCTTATGCAATGCAGCAATCATAATCAGATTTGTTCGTATGCATAAACAAATACCAAGCAAGCAGTAAAATTAAATGACTATCATCATTGTCCAAACTCGTCATGTGATTAGCTGCCTTGCCAGGCAGACATAGTCAGCTTACTTTTAGCTGCAATCAGAGATAAGATTTGTTAAAACATTCGGTGGCTACATACAAAAAAAGAGGTAGATGAAAATCCCTCACCAAAGGAAGATCTTTGGCCGCTTCAAGAAAGCCTTCTCATTCTGAACAAAACAAGATTACCGTACATCAAAATGGCTGCATTCTGCAATGCTGATTCATGAACTAATGCACTATGCTCAATATCAGAGGTAAACATTTCAATGAAAATAAAAAGATCTGCTACGGGCATCTAAATATCGTGGCATTGGCATCTCACAAGACACTGGATTTCTGTCAAGTGGCTTTCAGGCCATGTCCACTCTGCAAAACAATGGGGAATTGAGCTTGAAAACTGAGAGAGAGGAGAGATGGACCTGTAGGTCATCCACAATTAGTACAATGGCATCCCTCTTCCCTCACTGTATCTTCTTCTCACTCCATCTCTCTCTTTCTGTCTCCTCTTTCTTCTAGAACTTACTGGTCATGGTAGGCGGCACACGCAGTCGGTTGGCAGCTGCAAGAGAGATGTGGCGCGGGATCAGCAAGGAAAATATATGGGAAGAAGAGGAGCACTCCTGATGGCGACTATAGCCAGCACAAAAGCCAAAGGTAACTAAAGGGGTAAAGTGGAGAGGGTGCTTACTGCGGCCTTGCCGGCATCGTCGCTGATGACTTCCCTGTTCCCAACGGTGTCGAGGCTGAGGGCGAGGGAGAAGGGTTGGTAGCCAGAGGAGTGGCCGGTGGTTCCTACCCCTCTCGTCAATGGCGATGCAGGTGCACGCGAGGACAACGACACCGACGCCGGGGATGCCTTGGAATGGAAATGGCCAGTCACTAGCCTTGCTCCTCGCCCTATCGCTCACGCTCACTGTGTCCAGGGGAGGAGGATGGGGACGGCGCTAGGGGAAGCAGCGGATCCCGCGTCTCTCGTCTTCCTCCAGATCTGGGGCTGGCGGCGCGGGGGAGGAGAGAGATGGCTGGGGCGAGGAGTGAGAAGGGGCTAGCAGTGCGGGAGAGGAGACGAGGGAGAGGGAGGCAGACGAGGCGCGGGGAGAGGAGAGGAGCCGGCGGCGGCGGGAAGAGGGGATGCGGGTCGCGGGGGAGACGCCCGGTCAGCCCGCCTGCTGAGCAGCGAGATGGCGAAGAGGAGGGGAAGGCGCGACGGCGAGTGGGCATGGTGGCGGTGCCAGGGGCGGGAGGCGGTAGCGGCGGCGGCTTGGAGAATGGGCTAGGGTTAGGGGATGAGGAGCGGGGGGAAGTGAGGATATGAGGACAGGACGATGTTGTGGGCGCCCTATCGACCCCCCTCTCCTGCGAGGTGAAATGACGAGAATACCCTCGGTGGGGCACGGAATTTACAGGCGGTAGCATGGCGACTCTGAGTGGACGGCCAGGGTCGCTGCGGGCTCGATCGGACGGCCCGGATCGGTCCACCCGGAGATCCGACGGCCAGGACGCGCTAGGGAAGACGATCCGACAGCTGAGAGGGCACATGGCCTGAGATTGCTTCATTTTTCTTCAGACTCTAACAATGGGATGAGAGCCACTCAACATTTTCATTATGGTCTTCTCCTCTTGACCCCCAAAGAATAAGGAAAGAAATAAAACTATTTACACGAGAAAGCTCCCAACAAGCAAAAGAAGAACGAGAAATCTTTTTGGGTTTTCTTTTAATTACTAATACGGGCATGGAAAGTAAACTAGCTAAAAGCTACACTTTTTTGGTTTTTTCTTAAGGTTTTTAAACACACAAGAAGAAGGCTTAGAAAACAAAATAAACTAGCATGGATAGTACAATGAAAAAGTATGAGCACCGACAACTAGAATGAGTGTGTGAACATGAATGTAATGTCGGTGAGAAATACGTACTCCCCCAAGCTTAGGCTTTTGGCCTAAGTTGGTCTATTCCCATAGATTGAAGCTACTCTCTCCGGTGTACTGAGGAGGGTCCTCAGGGTGCCACTGGTTGGCGATCTCCTCCGGATCCCACTGATAAACAGACTGCCGATAAGGGTCAAGTGGTGGCTCAGGCTCAGGCTCTGGGACTTGTGTCAGCCTCCAGTATGCATAAATGGCCTCTGGCAAGATGAGGTACGTGCCTGAAAGTATGTTAAACAAAGAGGGTGTAGGCAAGGTAATAATCTCACAATGAGTTTTATCAAATATCAAATTGTACTTAAGCATGTTCTTCTTATTTTTAATAATAAATTCATGTGCTACCATACTATTATAATCTAGAAAAACAGGGGCAGCAACTTTTCCTCTTTCTCATAATGCCTAATAGGTATCTCAAAGTGTTTAGCAAGGCGCGAAGCAAAGATGCCTCCGAAGATGGGGCCCTTTGTACGGTTCAGACTTAATCGTTTAGCAACAATAGCGCCTAAGCTGAAAGTTGTTTCATGAAACAAAGCATGGCGCAAAATGACAAGATCAGGAGCACTAAGATTTCCACTGTTCCCGCGACCAATTAAGCATCTACTAGCAAATATCGCAAAGTAATGTAGAACAGGAAAATGTATACTAGTAATTCTTGCATCGGAAACTTTCCTCGTTTCCCCTATAGCAATTTTATCAATAAATCCATCCCCATCACTACGATGTGGTTCCTCGATGCTGCCCACAAAGGGTATCTTGCAGACCCGACAAAAATCATGGAGTGACATCTCCTTAACCTCATCATATAAGTGAAACTCCACTGAAGGTGGTGATTTCTTAGCATGGAATTAAAAATTTTGCACGAAAATATTAGTGAGTAGGAGATACTGTTTGCGCTGGTCGTGGAGGAAGACGGCGAGGCCTGCATTCTCAATCGAGTAATAAAAGTCATCGTAAATTCCGGTGGCCCTCAAGAATGCATCAGAAGGCCATTCGCACGGTCGAACCTCCGCAGTGCGAGGAAGATTGTATTTGGGCTTTTTATTCTCCTCATTCTCCTTTACCTTCGAACCCAGGCTTGAGGAGCCTCTCAACAATCTCTTCAACATTTTCTTCCTTTGAAAATTTATGAAATTTTTAGTGACTCAAAATAAAAGTGAACCAAACTTCAACAAGATTGATAGCAACTACTTCCACAAGTCTCTAGAGGCTATATCATGCATTAAAACTACTTTTGACCATATAAATTTAACATGCAAGCTGAAGAACAGGGTCACCTTAGCAGCAAAAATTTGTAATAAATAAAGCACTAGAACAAAAACTAATTGGACCATTGGAGGAGTCACATACCGAAGAACAATCTCCCCAAATAGTTTTGTGAATGGAGCTTTGAGCAAAGAGATCGAAAATGGCAGCAAGATGAGCTAGAACACGGGTTTGAGCTATGGGAGGATTTTTTTGGAGGAAGACGAAGTGAGTGGGTGCTGGAATAAGTGGAGGGGTCCACATGGGGCCCACGAGGCAGGGGGCACGCCCAGGGGGTAGGGCGCGCCCTGTGCCCTCGTGGCCAGACGGTGGGTCCCCCTGGTGTGTTCTCAGTGCCAGATATTCTTAAATATTCTACAAAAAATCATATTCCATTTTCAGGACATTTGGAGAACTTTTATTTCCAGGGTATTTTTTTATTGCAAGGATAATTCAGAAAATAGACAAAAAATACTATTTTGCGTTATTTAATCTAAATAACAGAAAGTAAAATGAGGGTATAGAGATTTGTGCTTTCTAACTTCATCCATCTCATGTCATCAAAAGGAATCCACTAATAAGGTTGATCAAGTCTTGTTAACAAACTCTTTCCGAATCGCATGAAACCGGAGAATTTTCAAATAACACTAGGTTACCTCAATGGGTATATGTATGTCCCCGACAATAAGAATATCATATTTCTTCTTGACAGTAGGAAGAGGGAATTCAAAACCTCCAATGGTAATCGTTGAAAATTTTCCAATAGAATTGATACTGTGGACTTGAGGTTCTTTCCTCGAAAAGTGTACCGTATGCTCATTACCATTAACATGAAAAGTGGCATTTCCTTTGTTGCAATCAATAACAGCCCCTGCAGTATTCAAAAAGGGTCGACCAAGGATAATCGACATACTATCGTCCTCGGGAATATCAAGAATAAGAAAGTTTGTTAAAATAGTAACGTTTGCAACCACAACAGGTACATCCTCACAAATACCGACAGGTATAGCAGTTGATTTATTGGCCATTTCCAAAGATATTTCAGTAGGTGTCAACTAATTCAAATTAATTCTACGATATAAAGAGAGAGGCATAACACTAACACTGGCTCCAAGATCACATAAATCAGTTTTAACATAGTTTCTTTTAATGGAGCATGGTATAGTTGGTACTCCTGGATCTCCTAGTTTCTTTGGTATTCCACCTTTAAAAGTATAATTGGCAAGCATGGTGAAAATTTCAGCTTCTGGTATATTTCTTCTATTTGTAACAATATCTTTCATATACTTAGCATAAGGATTCATTTTAAGTATATCAGTCAAACGCATACGCAAAAAGGTAGGTCTAATCATTTCAGCAAAGCGCTCAAAATCCTCATCATCATTTTTCTTTGATGGTTTAGGAGGAAAAGGCATGGGTTTCTGAACCCATGGTTCTCTTTCTTTACCGTGCTTCCTAGAAACGAAGTCTCTCTTATCATAACGTTGATTCTTTGATTGTGGGTTATCAAGATCAACAGCAGGTTCAATCTCTACATCATTGTTAATGCTAGGTTGAGCATCAACATGAACATCATCATTATCCAGATTGTGTTTCAGCATTAGTAATAGAAATATCATTGGGATTCTCAGGTATGTCAATAACAGGTTCACTAGAAGCATGCAAAGTCCTATCATTTTTATTTTTCTTCTTCTTCGAAGGACCAGGTGCATTAACGTAAGTTCTCTGATAATCTTGCTCAAATCTCTTAGGGTGGCCCTCAAGATACAAAGGTTCTTGAGTCATTCTACCCCCTCTAGTCACAACTCTAACAGCATTATCATTTTTCTTATTATTTAATTCATTGAGCAAATCATCTTGTGCCTTAAGCACTTGTTCTACCTGAGTGGTAACCATAGAAGCATGTTTACTAATAAGTTTAAGGTCACCTTTAACTCTAGACATATAATCACTGAAGTGTTCAATCATATAAGCATTACATTTCAATTGTGTACCAACATAAGCATTGAAGTTTTCTTGTTTAACAATAAAATTATCAAACTCATCCAAACATTGGCTAGCAGACTTATTACGAGGAATATCACCTTCATCAAATCCATAGAGAGAATTTACCTTTACTACCTGTGTCGGGTTATCAAGACCATGTATTTCTTCAACAGGTGGTAAATTCTTAACATCTTCAGCTTTAATACCTTTTTCTTTCATAAATTTCTTTGCCTCTTGCATGTCTGCAGGACTGAGAAATAGAATACCCCTTTTCTTCGGAGTTGGCTTAGGAGTTGGTTCAGGAAGTGTCCAATCATTATCATTACTCAATATATTATTCAAAAGCAATTCAGCTTGCTCAACAGTTCTTTCCCTGGAAACACAACCAGCACAACTATCCAGATGGTCTCTGGAAGCATCGGTTAGTCCATTATAAAAGATATCAAGTATTTCATTTTTCTTGAGAGGATGATCAGGCAAAGCATTAATGTATTGGAGAAGCCTCCCCCAAGTTTGTGGGAGACTCTCTTCTTCAATTTGCACAAAATTATATATTTTCCTTAAGGCAGCTTGTTTCTTATGTGCGGTGAAATATTTAGTAGAGAAATAATAAATCATATCCTCGGGACTATGCACAAAACCAGGAGCAAGAGAATTAAACCATGTTTTGGCATCACCCTTCAATGGGAACGGAAATAACTTAAGGATATAGTAGTAACGAATTTTTTCCTCATGAGTGAATAGGGTGGCTATATCATTCAATTTAGTAAGATGTGCCACAACAGTTTCAGATTCATAGGCATAAAAAGGATTAGATTCAACTAAAGTAATTAACTCAGGATCTACAGAGAAATTATAATCCTTATCAGAAATACAGATAGGTGAAGTAGTAAAAGCAGGGGCATATTTCATTCTAGCATTCAAAGTCTTTTCTTTCAGCTTAGCTAACAGTTTCTTAAAATCATATCTATCTTTGCAAGCAAAAAGGTCTCTAGCAGTTTCTTCATCCAGAACATAACCCTCAGGCACATCAGTCAATTCATATCTAGGTGGAGAATCTTCATCATCACTTTCATCAATACTATCTGTTTCAATAATTTCATTTTCACTAACCCTAGCAATTTGTTCATCAAGAAATTCACCTAATGGCACAGTACTATCAAGCATAGAAGTAGTTTCATCATAAGCATCATGCATAGCAGAAATGGCATCATCAATAACATGCGACATATCAGAATCAATAACAGGTGTAGGTGTCGCAAATCTATTATATATAAAAAGTACTTTATGGGTAACCAAAAAAGAGAATTATTCTAGAAATTACCACAAAAATTAGAAACATCTGACCATTTATTTGATAGATAATTTTTTTTACAGCCGTTCGATCTAGGTAGAGAGAAAATAATTACCCACCTTTGCCATTACATATCCTACCAGGGTTTTTTTTACGATCTATAATGGGTGGACGAATAGCCTTCATTAACTTATCTCATATTGCCCATAAAAGAATTCCTCTTACCCCTTCAATCTGATCTCTGTAGGTAGCAAAAAGGTCACGGAAAGAAAACTAAACGCTGCCGCCGCCGCGTTCACGGATGAGATCCACGGGGGCCCAATCATCAGTATGTGTAGAACTCAAAACGAGGACGAGCGACCGATCCAGACGGGGATGGCCAGAAGTTGGAGCACCAGGACGACGAACGGGGATGGCCAAAAGTAAGTACGCCTTGATTAATCAGTTATCTACACATGTATTAGATATTTGTGCGTGCTGGGTGCTAGCCGGAGCGCCTGCATGATTGGTTGGGGAGTTGGGTAGAGAATAAATTATTGTTGATTATTCGGTTGAGATCAGACCTCCTCACATGTATGCATGCATGCATGCCACCGTCCTAACACAGACGCCCCCGTCCTGATCAATCAAAGATATTTTTCCCATGCACACAGGACATAACCCATATATAGCTATTTAATAGCATGTGATAGGTACGCTAGCTTTATCAGTTTATGTACAATACAAGATTCAATGTCTAGACTTCTATATATTTCTTTAGCAGTTTGATTCTGGAAAAAAAAACTAGCAACTAAAAATGGATTTGCAACTCTCTTGATAGGTCAGTCTAAAAAAACTCAGATTTGCTGCCCTCTTAATAGGTGATTCCAAAACAAAACTCTCTTAATAGATAGGACAAGAAAATGTGTCATTTATTTTTATTGGTTTGGAGGTAGCTAACCGGTGATGCCGAGCTGTATCTATTATATACTGCTCCCTCCAATCCAACAGAGTACATATGGCTTCTAAATGAGGTCACATTCAACGACACATAACATAAATTCTTTGGCACTATCTGTAATTTATGATTAGTATTTTACAAGGGATAGCCGTTGTACGACACCATGATTTTTCCATCTGACACATAACAAGTTCTTTGAGGGCTACATGATGTAGTGCCCGTCCAGATTTTGTGATTTAGCATTGAAAATATTTAATACTGCATGCAGGCATGCCTTGAGAAAACTCACCTCGAGAGCAAAATTGGTCCAGGAGCAAGAGAAAAAAGAGTTGGCTGGAGTTAGTCAATTGTTTGGAGTACAGCGTGTGCATGCAATTTGATGAGTTGCAGCTGTCGTAAAGAACCATATGACTCCATCGACACGCACCACCAAGCTGGATATATGAATGAGCCAGCGTGCCCGGGCACATCAGCTCTTTGAGGCTGCACCATACCTTTGCACATCCACGAACGACAATGGGGCTCTCAGAAGATTCACCTTGATTATCCATGTGAGTTTCAACATCTAGATTATTTCTAAAATTTTCTTATGCTGCAAGCAGAGTAAGGGAGGCTCCAGCGGTGTAGCGATGTGTGACGTGGTCAAAGTTTTTCATATTTTCCCTTTGCATTTTTCTAGATTTGGAAGTGCGGTTGTATTTTGGGGAAATTGCTTATGCGTTCTTTAGTGTTTTCAACAGCACCAACAATTAATAGGAAATCCATCCTCTCACATATTTTCAATGTCTGTCTGTATGGTTTCTTCTTGATGCCTTGCAAATTAAGTCCTACCCAGAGGCGCGGGAAACATCTTTTCACCTATTTTTTTTGTGCAGACCAACCTATATAAATCCCTGGCAAGGAAAATACTTTCTCGACTTGCCAATGTTAAAACAAAGAACACAAATTTCTTATAGATGACAACTTTCTAGACTTCTTTAGAGGCAGGATGCAAATAAACTTGGGAGACACTACTACAAGATTGCATATTTGAAGCTGTGAAACCATAAACAACAGAAGATAAAACCTAAATGGTCATCCTTGCACACTTTGAATATGACACATTAAAAAAATAGGCACACATATATTCTAAGCATCCTCACATCTGACATCATTACATGTGTTACAAGAAAACAATGCATCTATCCATTATATATTGCTCCCTCCCATCCAAATTAATTGGTGCAACCTCTATACACAGAGTACATATGGCTTCTAAAAGACGTCACATTCAACGACACATACCGAAAATTCCTTTGCACTATCTATAGTTTATGATTAGAATTTTACATGGAATAGGCCGATACCTTGATTTTCCATCTGAGACAGAAGCATCCATAGTTTAGTGACATGTGAAACAAAGATATGGGAGGTTACGGTTTTGCAAAATAAGAAAGAAGATATAGCAGGTTATGTGATACGAAAGTATGACACGTACGATGCACTTCCTTCATCTTTGAAGAAATATCCTAATGAAATAAAATCCTTCGATGCTTCCTTGGTCTGCTGAATCCACACGAGGGGAACACACTAAAGTTCCACATAACAAGTTCTTTGAGGCTATGATAACTCACAAGTATAGGGGATCAATTGTAGCCTCTTTCGATAAGTAAGAGTGTCGAACCCAACGAGGAGCTAAAGGTAGAACAAATATTCCCTCAAGTTCTATCGACCACCGATACAACTCTACGCACGCTTAACGTTCGCTTTAACAAGAACAAGTATGAAACTAGAAGTACTTTGTAGGTATTTTTGGGTAAGCTTGCAAGAAAGTAAAGAGCATGAGAATAAAAACTAGGGGCTGCTAACATAAAGACACAACTAAATTACTTTTAGTAGAGAGCTTGTTGTTACGAGAAAGTTATTTGTCCCTAGACAATCGATAACTAGACCAGCAATCATTATTGCAATTTTATTTGAAGGAGAGGCATAAGCTAACATACTTTCTCTACTTGGATCATATGCACTTATGATTAGAACTCTAGCAAGCATCCGCAACTACTAAAGATCATTAAGGTAAAACCCAACCATAGCATTAAAGTATCGAGTCCCCTTTATCCCATACGCAAACAACCTACTTACTCGGGTCTGTGCTTCTGTCACTCACGCCACCCACCATAAGAAAATCATGAACATATTGCAAACCCTACAGCGGGAATCCCTCACGCTTGCGTGACACAGAGAGCACCATAGGACAACATCAATAATAAAACATGCAACTCAAACCAATCTTGATCATCAAATAGCCCATAGGACAAAACGTATCTACTCAAACATCATAGGATAGCCATACATCATTGAGAAATAATATATAGCGTTGAGCACCGTGTTTAAGTAGAGATTACAACGGGTAAGAGAGAGGTTACACCGTTGCATAGAGGGGGGAAGAGTTGGTGATGATGGAGGTGAAGTTCTTGGTGAAGATGGCGGTGATGATGATGGCCCCGGCAGCACTTCGGCGCCACCGGAAGCAAGGGGGAGAGGGCCCCCTTCTTCTTCTTCTTCCTTGACCTCCTCCCTAGATGGGAGAAGGGTTTCCCCTCTGGTCCTTGGCTCCCATGGCATGGGAGGGGCGAGAGCCCCTCCGAGATTGGATCTATCTCTCTGTTTCTCTCTGTTCCTGCGTTCTGTTCTGACTCTGTTTCACCGTTTCGTGTATATATGAAGATCCGTAACTCCGATTGGCCTGAAACCTTCGCCGTGATTTTTTTCCGAAAATTAGCTTTCTTGCGGCAAAAGAAGAGCGTCAACCGCCTTACGGGTGGCTCACGAGGGTAAGGGGCGCGCCCCCCTGCCTCGTGGCCACCTCGGGCACCGTCTCGCATGGATTTTTCTTCCGGAATTTTCCAAATATTCCAAAAATAAGATCATTCCGTTTTTATCCCGTTTGGACTCCATTTGATATGGATATTCTGCGAAACCAAAAACATGCAACATACAGGAACTGGCACTGGGCACTGGATCAATATGTTAGTCCCAAAAATAATATAAAAAGTTGCCAAAAAGTATATGAAAGTTGAATAATATTGGCATGGAACAATCAAAAATTATAGATACGACGGAGACGTATCAGCATTCCCAAGCTTAATTCCTGCTCGTCCTCGAGTAGGTAAATGATAAAAAAGATAATTTTTGATGTGGAATGCTACCTAGCATAATCTTGATCATGTATCTAATCATGGCATGAATATTAAGACACGAATGATTCAAAGCAATAGTCTATCATTTGACGTAAAAACAATAATACTTCAAGCCTACTAATAAAGCAATCATGTATTTTCAAAATAACATGGCCAAAGAAAGTTATCCCTACAAAATCATATAGTCTGGCTATGCTCCATCTTCACCACACAAAATATTCAAATCATGCACAACCCCGATGACAAGCCAAGCAATTGTTTCATACTTTTGACGTTCTCAAACATTTTCAACTTTCACGCAATACATGAGCATGAGCCATGGACATAGCACTATAGGTGGAATGGAATACGATGGTGGAGGAGACAAAAAGGAGAAGATAGTCTTACATCAACTAGGCGTATCAACGGGCTATGGAGATGCCCGTCAATAGATATCAATGTGAGTGAGTAAGGATTGCCATGCAACGGATGCACTAAGAGCTATAAGTGTATGAAAGCTCAAACTGAAACTAAGTGGGTGTGCATCCAACTTGCTTGCTCATGAAGACCTCGGGCATTTGAGGAAGCCCATCATCGGAATATACAAGCCAAGTTCTATAATGAAAATTCCCACTAGTATATGAAAGTGATAACTCAAGAGACTCTCTATATGGAGGATCATGGTGCTACTCTGAAGCACAAGTGTGGTAAAAGGATAGTAACATTGCCCCTTCTCTCTTTTTCTCTCATTTTTTTATTTTCCTTTTTTTATATATTTTTATTTTGGTCGGCTTCTTTGGCCTCTCTTTTTTTATTTGGGCTTCTTTGGCCTCTTATTTTTCATAAAGTCCGGAGTCTCATCCCGACTTGTGGGGGAATCATAGTCTCCATCATCCTTTCCTCACTAGGGCAATGCTCTAATAATGATGATCATCACACTTTTATTTACTTACAAATCAATATTACAACTCGATATCTAGAACAAAGATATGACTCTATATGAATGCCTCCGGCGGTGTACCGGGATGTGCAATGATCTAGCGTAGCGATGACATCAAAAAAGGGACAAGCCATGAAAACATCATGCTAGCTATCTTAGGATCATGCAAAGCAATATGACAATGAATGTTGGAGTCATGTATATGATGATGATGGAAGTTGCACGGCAATATATCTCGGAATGGCTATGGAAATGCCATGATAGGTAGGTATGGTGGCTGTTTTGAGGAAGGTATATGGTGGGTTTATGGTACCTGCGAAAGTTGCGCGGTACTAGAGAGGCTAGCAATGGTGGAAGGGTGAGAGTGCGTATAATCCATGGACTCAACATTAGTCATAAAGAACTCACATACTTATTGCAAAAATCTATTAGTTATCGAAACAAAGTACTATGCGCACGCTCCTAGGGGGATATATTGGTAGGAAAAGACCATCGCTCGTCCCCGACCGCCACTCATAAGGAAGATAATCAATAAATAAATCATGCTCCGACTTCATCACATAACGGTTCACCATACGTGCATGCTACGGGAATCACAAACTTCAACACAAGTATTTCTACAATCCACAACCACCCAGTAGCATGACTCTAATATCACCATCTTTATATCGCAAAACTATTGCAAGGAATCAAACATATCATATTCAGCGATTTACAAGTTTTATGTAGGATTTTATGACTAACCATGTGAATGACCAGTTCCTGTCATCTCTCTAAATAGATATAAGTGAAGCACGAGAGTTTAATTCTTTCTACAAAAGATATGCCCACGCTCTAACAAATATAAGTGAAGGAAAAGAGCATTCTACAAATGACGGTTGTCTATGTAAAGAGAAACAGGCTCCAAGCTTCAAATGATATAAGTGAAGCACATGAAGCATTCTATAAAGCCATACTCAAAAGATATAAGTGAAGTGCAAAGAGCATTCTATAAATCAACCAAGGACCATCTCATACCAGCATGGTGCATAAAAGAAAAATAAAAACCTAAATGCAAAAGACGCTCCAAGATTTGCACATATCACATGATTGAAACGAATCCGAAAACATACCGATATTTGTTGAAGAAAGAGGGGATGCCTTCCCAGCATCCCCAAGATTAGACGCTTGAGTCTCCTTGAATATTTACTTGGGGTGCCTCGGGCATCCCCAAGCTTGAGCTCTTGCCTCTCTTCCTTCTTCTCACATCGAAACCTTCTCAATCATCGAACACTTCATCCACACAAAACTTCAACAGAAAACTCGGTAAGATCCGTTAGTATAATAGAGCAAATTACTACTCTAAGTACTATTGAAAACCAATTCATATTTTTTTTGCATTGTGTCTACTGTAATATAGCTTTTTCATGGCTTAATCCACTGATATTAATTGATAGTTTCATCAAAACAAGCAAACTATGCATCAAAAACAGAATCTGTCTAAAACAGAACAGTCTGTAGCAATCTGAACATTCACCATACTTATGATACTGGAAAAATTCTGCCAAAATTAGGCAAAATAAACAATTTGTATAGAAAGACATTACAAAAAGAATCAGAACCATTTGACGTTCCAGTAAAAAACTAAAAATCACGCACTATAGCCAAAGTTTATGTGCTGCACCGTACAAACCAACAAGCATCGTAAACATCCTAAAGGCAAACCTTGGCACATTATTTTTATAATACAATGGAATTGTACAAGGGGATAATTATTTTTTATTGAAAAAGTTTCTGTAATCAAGATTCACAAAGTTTCTGTGAGCATGAACAAAGTTCAAGGCTAGCTCCCACTTCAACAATGCTCGTCTTTCTCACTTTCACTTTCCTTTTTCGAAAAAGTTTTGGGTTCCCCTCTTTATTTTTGTTGTTTTTAAACTATATGAAATCACTAAACATAAATAAATGACTCTCTACAACTTCCGGGTTGTCTCCCTGGCAGCGCTTTCTTTAAAGCCATTAAGCTAGGCATATTGTGCTCTAGTAATGGATCCACCCGGATCCCAAGGTATATCAAAGCCAATTTTAATTAACAATGATTTGTAATTTAGTAGTGAGCACAAAACAACATATATCATGTGATGACGAAGTCTAACTCTCTTCCTATGCATCAGCATGTCATAAAAGAACAATTCATGCACACATAGTAAAGGCCAATGCATAGTATAAACAGTTTCTTGCAATTTTGTCATGTGGGAAACATAGAGAGGTGGAGATATAGTTCCTCTCTCATAATAATTGCAAGTAGGAGCAGCAAGCACATGCATATTATATCTATCAAAATCATCATGTGCAACGGTAAAAGGCAACCCATCAATGTAATCCTTAATAAGTGCAAACTTCTCCGATATAGTGTAGTCAGGAGAATTCAAAAAGATAATAGGACTATCATGTGTGGGTGCAATAGCAAAAATTTCATTCATAACATAAGGAACGATAGCAAGTTCATCTCCATAAGCATAATTCATATTGGCATCTTGGCCACAAGCATAGCAAGCATCATCGAATAGGGATATTTCAAGAGAATCAATGGGATCATAGCAATCATCATAGCAATCATCCTTCGGTAAGCACGAAGGGGAATTAAACAATGTATGAGTTGAAGAGTTACTCTCATTAGAAGGTGGGCACGGGTGATCAATCCGCTCTTCCTCCTTTTGTTCTTTGCTCTCCTCCTCATCTTTTTCATCCAATGAGCTCACAGTTTCATCAATTTCTTCTTCCATAGATTCCTGCAAAATATTAGTCTCTTCTTGGACAGCGGAGACTTTCTCAATAAGTGCATTAATATAGGCATTATATTCATAATTCTCATAACAATATTTAAGGATAGCTAAATTTTTAGATCTATAACAAGAATCATCAAAATCCTCAAACTCTTTAAACATGGATTCAATTTCATAAGCACCCATAAAAGCAACAAATTCTTCTATTTGTTCCACATCATAGTAATCGTATATACCATTAGCATAAGAAGCTAAGGTTTCATTATCATTAAATTTGCATGAAAAGGGAAGGTGTGGAGCATTCATCCTAGAGCAACAAGTATAATCATATTCCGAGCATAGTTGTCTAGCATACCACTTCAATGTATAAATTTGATCCCATAATAGTTTCCCTTGAGTTAAGCAATAATCCCTAAAGTATTCACGTTGATCCAACATTACTCCCATTACCAAATTGAATGAGGTTTTCTCAGGATTATCAAAGTGGTACATAATATTTTTCACATATTGAGCACTGAGGGTTTTAGGAGGTTCCTCATCTCCATGAGTAGCAAGTACACCTAATTTTTTTGGTATTTCGTGTTCCATATCCATAACTAAAGATAGAGAACAAATAAGAACAGCAAATAAAAATTACTTAGTGATAAAAGCAAACAAGCACACACGAGAATATTCACCCCACGCTATGACTCCCCGGCAATGGGGCCAGAAAAAGGTCTTGATAACCCACAAGTATAGGGGATCAATTGTAGCCTCTTTCGATAAGTAAGAGTGTCGAACCCAATGAGGAGCTAAAGGTAGAACAAATATTCCCTCAAGTTCTATCGACCACCGATACAACTCTACGCACGCTTAACGATTGCTTTACCTAGAACAAGTATGAAACTAGAAGTACTTTGTAGGTGTTTTTGGGTAAGCTTGCAAGAAAGTAAAGAGCACGAGAATAAAAACTAGGGGCTGCTAAGATAAAGACACAACTAAATTAGTTTTAGTAGAGAGCTTGTTGTTACGAGAAAGTTATTTGTCCCTAGGCAATCGATAACTAGACCAGTAATCATTATTGCAATTTTATTTGAGGGAGAGGCATAAGCTAACATACTTTCTCTACTTGGATCATATGCACTTATGATTGGAACTCTAGCAAGCATCCACAATTACTAAAGATCACTAAGGTAAAACCCAACCATAGCATTAAAGTATCAAGTCCCCTTTATCCCATACGCAAACAACCTACTTACTCGGGTCTGTGCTTCTATCACTCACGCCACCCACCATAAGCAAATCATGAACATATTGCAAACCCTACAGCGGGAATCCCTCACGCTTGCGCGACACGGAGAGCACCATAGGACAACACCAATAATAAAACATGCAACTGAAACCAATCTTGATCATCAAATAGCCCATAGGACAAAACGGATCTACTCAAACATCATAGGATAGCCATACATCATTGGGAAATAATATATAGTGTTGAGCACCATGTTTAAGTAGAGATTACAGTGAGTAAGAGAGAGGTTACACCGCTGCATAGAGGGGGGAAGAGTTGGTGATGATGGCAGTGAAGTTGTTGGTGAAGATGGCGGTGATGATGATGGCCCCGGCAGCGCTCCGGCGCCACCGGAAGCAAGGGGGAAGAGGGCCCCCCTTCTTCTTCTTCTTCCTTGACCTCCTCCCTAGATGGGAGAAGGGTTTCCCTCTGGTCCTTGGCTCCCATGGCGTGGGAGGGGCGAGAGCCCCTCCGAGATTGGATCTATCTCTCTGTTTCTCTCTGTTCCTGCGTTCTGTTCTGGCTCTGTTTCACCGTTTCGTGTATATATGGAGATCCATAACTCCGATTGGCCTGAAACCTTCGCCGTGATTTTTTTCTTCTGAAAAATAGCTTTCTTGCGGCAAAAGAAGAGCGTCAACTGCCTTACAGGTGGCTCACGAGGGGAGGGGGCGCGCCCAGGGGGGCAGGCGCGCCCCCCTGCCTCGTGGCCACCTCGGGCACCGTCTCGCGTGGATTTTTCTTTTGGAATTTTCCAAATATTCCAAAAATAAGCTCAGTCCATTTTTATCCCGTTTGGACTCCGTTTGATATGGATATTCTGCGAAACCAAAAACATGCAACAGACAGGAACTGGCACTGGGCACTGGATCAATATGTTAGTCCCAAAAATAATATAAAAAGTTGCCAAAAAGTATATGAAAGTTGAATAATATTGGTATGGAACAATAAAAAATTATAGATACGACGGAGACGTATCAGGCTACATGATGTAGTGCCCGTCCAGCTTTTGTGAAATATGTAATCGTTACGTAGAAAATTTTGCCCAGCGAATGAGCGGGTCGATGCTTAATTGTTTTAAATATGTGCAGCATAAGTAATACATTACTAATATATGAGGAATATTAACAAAAAATGAATCAAGATTTGTTTCGGCTACATCCTCCTCTAGCTTTTAAATTTATATCGCAAATACAAAATAGGAAAATAACCAAACGAACCATAAGATCAAAAATTAAATTTTTTAACAAATATCTAATGTGATACAAAATTCATCAATATTAAAGTATATGAGAAGCTAACTATAATAAGAACGGTAATTTGGTGAACCTTTTTCAATAAATGAAGCACAACATCTAGATCTGCATACCTATATCCATAATTGTGTTGTGGACCCTTGATCTCTATGCCAATAGTAGTTTTAATTTTCCAAGTCCCATGCGTCAATTTCTATTTTCATCCCTCAACCATTATTTTGTTGTACAAGTCGTATATCTGTAAAGGCAATCAGATTTGGTTTCATTTGTTCATTAGAACAAAAATATATATGTTACAATTAATAAACTTTATTAAATACTAGCCCGCGCATCGAGCGGGCCACTTTGCTGGTTTACTCATAACAGAAGGTGAATCAAGTGCAGAGCTAGATGGCAGTTCCTTACCTCCCCTCGTAGTTGAGGGAAAAATCTTGGTCCTTTCATCTTTCAAGTTCCTCATAGTGATCAACAGATATAAATCCCAAGTGACTCAAAGAATAGAGCTATGCTCCCCGGCAACGGTGCCAGAAAATAGTCTTGATAACCCACAAGTATAGGGGATCGCAACAGTTTTTGACGGTAGAGTATTCAACCCAAATTTATTGATTCGGCACAAGGGGAGCCAAAGAATATTCTCAAGTATTAGCAGTTGAGTTGTCAATTCAACCACACCTGAAAGACTTAATATATGCAGCAAAGTATTTAGTAGCAAACTACTATGGAAGTAACGGTAATGGTGGCAAAAGTAATAGTAGCAGTCTTTGTAGCGATCGTAACAGTGGCAACAGAAAAGTAACTAAGCAAAGATCAATATGTGAAAAGCTCGTAGGCAATGGATCAGTGATGGATAATTATATCATATGTGATTCCTTATGCAACAGTTATAACATAGGGTGACACAGAACTAGCTCCAGTTAATCAATGTAATGTAGGCATGTATTCCGAATATAGCCATACGTGCTTATGGAAAAGAACTTGCATGACATCTTTTGTCCTACCCTCCCGTGGCAGTGGGGTCCTATTGGAAACTAAGGGATATTAAGTCCTCCTTTTAATAGAGTACCGGACCAAAGCATTAACACTTAGTGAATACATGAACTCCTCAAACTACGGTCATCACCGGGAGTGGTCCCGATTATTGTCACTTTGGGGTTGTCGGATCATTACACATAGTAGGTGACTATTGACTTGCAAGATAGGATCAAGAACTCACATATATTCATGAAAACATAATAGGTTCAGATCTGAAATCATGGCACTCGGGCCCTAGTGACAAGCATTAAGCATAGCAAAGTCATAGCAACATCAATCTTAGAACATAATGGATACTAGGGATCAAACCCTAACAAAACTAACTCGATTACATGGTAAATATCATCCAACCCATCACCGTCCAGCAAGCCTACGATGGGATTACTCACGCATAGCGGTGAGCATCATGAAATTGGTGATGGAGGATGGTTGATGGTGATGATGGCGACGGATTCCCCTCTCTGGAGCCCCGAACGGACTCCAGATCAGCCCTCCCGGGGAAGATTAGGGCTTGGCGGTAGCTCCGTATCGTAAAACGCGATGAATCCTTCTCTCTGATTTTTTTCTCTCCGAACGTGAATATATGGAGTCGGAGTTGGGTCGGTGGAGTCCCAGTGGGCCCACGAGGCAGGGGGCGCGCCCAAGGGGGTAGGGCGCGCCCCCACCCTCGTGGCCAGGGTGTGGGCCCCCTTCGGTTGATTCTTTCGCCAGTATTTTTTGTTAATTCCAAAATGTGTCTCCGTGAAGTTTCAGGTCATTCCGAGAACTTTCATTTCTACAGAAAAATAACACCATGGCAATTCTGCTACAAACAGCGTCAGTCCGGGTTAGTTCCATTCAAATCATGCAAGTTAGAGTCCAAAACAAGGGCAAAAGTGTTTGGAAAAGTAGATACGTTGGAGACGTATCAGGTCACTTTTGATATCAATGGTAATGAACATACGGTGCACTTTCCAAAGAAACAATTCCAAGTGAATGGTATTAATGTTATTGAAAAATCTTCGACACTCACTATTGGAAGTTTACAACTACCTCTACCTACTGCCAAAAACAAATATGAGATGCTTATTGTTGGGGACATGCATATCCTCGTTGAGGTAACTTAGTGTTCTACGAAAGTACTTCGGTTTCATGCTAATCAAAGGTGGTTGTTAATAAGACTTCATCGACCTTATTAATGGATCATTTTTGAGAGGTATGAAGTTGATGAATTTAGTAAGCACAAACTTATGCTCCCAACTTTTGTTTTCTGTTTTTCTTGTTTAAATAATATAAAATGCCATGTTTTGTCTATTTTCTGAATTTCCCGTGCAATAAAAAATAACCCAAAATAAATGTTCTCAAAATGCCTTGAAAATTTAATACGATTTTTTCCTGAATATTTGTGATCTTTTTATGCAAATAACATCAAAGGGGGGTGCACCTGGTGACCACAAGACACCAGGGCACGCCAGCAGCCCCAGGCGCGCCCTGGTGGGTTGTGGTCCCCATGTGGGTCCCTTCACCTATCTCTTTAGCCCATGTCATCTCCTACCTCCAGAAAAAAACACCATAGCTCTCGCTCTCGTGTTCTTGCTCTCAAACCCGCGGATTTTGATCTCTTTGCTCGAAGCTCCGCTTCCAAAACTGTATTGGAAGATTGCTACTTGGTATGTGACTCCTCTAGTGCTCCAATTAGTTTTTTCTTTAGTGGTTTGTATTTTGAATAATTAGCTACTCTTGGTTCTGCTGTAGATGAGCTTGCATGTTGAATTCTTAGAGTTCTAAGTAGTTTGAATGCTTAATATGGCCTCTATGCACCCTTATGAGTAGTTGCTATCAATCTTGTGAAGTTTTGTTGACACATTATTTGGTGTCCCAATTTTTTTCAGAAATTGTTCGCAAATAAAAATGCAGTTCTCTAGGAGTTCTTCGAGGAAGAGGTCTATGGAGACATTTCGCTTTTGTAGATATGTTGAACCAAGCGCAAGCGAAATGCGGGATGTGGCTATCAAATCATGCTTATGGTCGTGTAACAATTTCATAGTGAACGCAGATATTAAGGAAGAATTTGAGCAGTATGTTCACAACACCGAACTCGGTCCCTACATCGAAGATAAGTGCATTCAGCATCTCAACCTCACAAAAATGTTCACTAAGAAATTTAAATATTTTCCTCGTGAGTCTAGAGTCTCGTTTAGCCTTTATGATCACCCCACTAGTACGCGTCGGTCCTAAAAAACAGTTTTTAACCCCTTTCCGCGACGGCATTTGGAACCATCGCCAAGTGAGTGTGGGTGATAGGGGGGTCCTTCCCAGACGACCCAGAAACCATTGGGGATATGCCCTCCTAGCACACACGCTCGGCAAAATGAGGTCGTGTGCGACCGGCGAGCACTCAAATACAGAAATACATACAGTAGTGCTCAAAAAAATACAATTATACAGGCGAAATCATTTTTGGACGTAAGTACATCCCACACAGTCAGTCACCACTAAACGTTTCCGTTCATATATACATCCCACACAGTCACTACAAGGAAAACATTTGCGCAAGGTGGCGTAACGCAAACAGTTTTGAAGAGAATGTCATGTGTGATTGTTCATTGATCACACACGGTTTATTCCTAGAAACTGTGTGCGTTGCCTGAGGTCATCACCCACGGTGTTTTCTCATTAACCGTTTGCAATAGGAAAACCCAATTAGCAAACTAATTGGCCAATTAGCGGGCTAATTGTCCTATTATTAATAATCCATTTACTAATCTAATTGACATTCATATTAAGCACATAATATATTCCATTTCCATATTAAGGAAGCAGGATTTCATAATTGAAATACATCGGAGTACAACATGATATACCTGCAGCACTCAGCTACCCCATTACACAACTGCACCAGCAGCAAGTTTCACATGCAACATCTAGAACCTTTAAAAATTAGCATCATAGACAGTACATAGAGAGATGCATCTCATCTGGAAAACTGCTGAAGCGAAAGGTGAATATTGAGCCTTCATTCATGTTGAAGATCTTTGCAACTTTAGGCCAGTGTCTATGGATGATTGACCATCCATCCTTCGACCTCTTCAAGAACACTTCAATATTGAACCGTGGGTGTTGTATGAAAACTTTCCTCGCCTCCTGACCACAGAGGTGGTTTGAGAGGTAATCATCAGTGAACCCTGAAAACAAGGATGTGCATAAATATCTTCTCTATATTGGAAATGGGGCAAAGGAATAAAAAAGGCAAGGTGTAATAGTTAGTACCATCTTGTAAACCTCAGTGCTTCCCATTGTTTCCCTGCAACACATATAAGGTAGTTAGTCATCAGGTTAAGTAAGGGTTTGCATGCTATGAGTAAAATATGTTGATGAAAAATAAGCACATTGCAGATTCATTAGATTAATTCAAGCCACATGGAAAACCCATTTATCCAAACCAAGCATGATTAAGGACTAGGAAATATAGCACTTGTATATGTTTCTCATGTATTAAGTGCAGCCAAATTCGATTTATTCCTCACATGGTATACAATAACAGAATGCAGCCACAACAATTGAACATCGCATTGCAGAATTGAACCAAGCAGTTAACTAAACACCACAACAAATGAACCAAACGTTAACTGAGCACCACATTGCACAATATAACATACTCCTAATAGAAGATCAGACAGTTAACCAAACAAAGCATGCTTAACAACTTGGAAATCTAGCAATTGTATTTGTTTCTCATGTATTTAGTACAGCCAAATTCGATTTATTCCTCACATGGTATACAATAACAGAATGCAGCCACAACAATTGAACATCACATTGCAGAATTGAACCAAGAAGTTAACTAAACACCACAACAAATGAACCAAGCCACAACAAATGAACCAAGCAGTTAACTAAACACCAATTGAACAATATAACATACTCCTAATATAAGATCAGACAGTTAACCAAACCAAGCATGCTTAACAACTTGGAAATATTGCACCCTGAAGAATTGAACATCACATTTGCAGAATTGAACCAAGCAGTTAATTGAACACCACATTGCACGACATATATAACATATACACTATAGCAGAAGATTGCATGGTAAAAGTAGATAGCACAATTCACTAGAATTTGTTAAGGAAAGGCAGTAGCTAGCAAACTGAACATGGGTCCTTATAGTGAGCTAATAAGACAAGCTACTCCTCATTGTCATAGATATCGATGACGATTGGCTCCTTGGACATGGAAGAGGGCGAGGCCTCCACATCATGGGTGCCCTCGTTGTAGTGGTGAGTAGCCTGAGCCGCTCCGGGCACCAACCTGCTGGCTCTCGAGATGAGGTAAGCACGTGCACGCTGAGAAAACACCTCGTAGTCTTCGTCGAATGCACCAATGGTGGCCTCGAGAAAACACCATGAACTGTCATTTAAAGCAGCCAACCGCGTCGCAGCGTCGGCACGCGAGGCGTCAATGGTGGCCTCGACGGCGAGGTGCTCCTCCAAGATCTGGGGGTCGGCACGAATGGCAGCCATCGCGACCTCATCCGCGCATGCGGCCGCGATTTGCTTCTCCGCTGCCAAATGCTCCTTGAGGTCCTGGCTATACTGCATGCACCATGGCTTAGGTCGGCGCTTATTTGGTGGAGGGGTCGGTGATTTGGGTGGAAGGTGTCAAGCTCGCGCCAGCGGTCGGGGCATGTGGGATGTGGAAGGAGGAGGAGGATGGGGGTCGGGTGCCTGGATAGGCGAGGCCGAGCAGCGTGAAGGAGGGTCGCCGGTGAGGAGGCGGTGGCGCTGCAAGCAAGGGTGAAGGTTTCAACTTGGAAAGGAAGGCACAAACAGGGGAAATGTGGCTTTTGGTAAGGGGAGGGGGCGTGGAGGTAGATATTTCCGCGGAAGCCGAGAATTTGGAATCGCTTCAGCCAAAAAACTGGCGCGCAAAGTGTCATCAGACACGGTCCCTTATTTAGAGTGGGCTGTGGACTGTAGCCGTCGCTCCTTCTCACGGTACGGTACTCCAAGATATTTCGTGTTGTATCTCACACGGTTGGTGATAATAAACTGTGTGCGATCTACTTGATTTATCGTCTTGATTTGAATTACGTAATGGGGTCACAGCTACAAAGGATGGTGTTTGAATTGTTAGAACTTTTATCTGCAGTGAACATGCAACTATAGGTGTGTCGCCAAAAAAATTGGAATTATTTAGGGTTCGTTTGGACATTTTTATATATTAACTGGGTTTCCTAGGCATTTTATGCGCATAATTCAAATTTGACTACATGCACATGCTCTAGTGCACATAAACTGGTTGAAAAATCAAATATGTGTCCTTGGTTGCATGCTTAGGTCCCATGCAAGAAATGGGAATGAATTTCAAACACCCTGCCACCATCACTTAGCCACAAACATTGAGATGCCTGGTTTTTAAATTTTAGTAAATCCAAAACTCGTCTGAAATTCATGAAACTTGGCATGCTATCATGGAGCGACATCAACATGCCGTGGTAAATTTTCTGTCCCATTTGGGGCAGGTTTGGGTATATGCTTCTCACAAACCAGAGCTTCTCACAACAAGCACGATGATTTCGGTAGGGAACGCCCCACCTTTGGGGACGAAACGATATCCATTTCCTCTTATTGCTTTCAAAAAAATTCTCATGTCAACATAGTACAACAGGAGTGTTGTGTTATTTTCATGATTTTTCGGGGTTTGTTTGGACATTTTTATGCATTAAGTGAGTTTTCAATGCATTTATGTGCATAATTCAAATTCGAACTACATGCACATGCTCCAGTGCATATAAATTGGTTGAAAAATCAAATATGTGTCCTTGGGTGCATGCTTAGGTCCCATGTAAGAAATGGGAATGAATTTTAAACACCAGGGCACCATTGATTGCCGACAAAACATTGAGATGCCTGGTTTTTAAATTCTAGTAAATCCAAAACTCATCTGAAATTCATGAAACTTGGCATGCTATCATGGAGCGGCATCAACATGTCATGGTAAAAAATTTGTCCCATTTGGGGCAGGTTTGGGTATATGCTTCTCACAAACCAGAGCTTCTCACAACAAGCATGATGGTTTCGGTAGGGAACGCCCCACCTTTGGGGACGAAACGATATCCATTGCCTCTTATTGATTTCAAAAAATTTCTCGTGTCAACATAGAACAACAGGAGTGTTGTGTTATTTTTTGTGATTTTCGGGGTTCGTTTGGACATTTTTATGCCTTAAGTGAGTTTTCAATGCATTTATGTGCATAATTCAAATTTGAACTACATGCACATGCTCCAGTGCATATAAATTGGTTGAAAAATCAAATCCGTGTCCTTGGGTGCATGCAAGAAATGGGAATGAATTTCAAACACGAGGGCACCGTTGATTGCCGGCAAAACGTTGAGATACTTTGTTTTTAAATTCTAGTAAATCTAAAACTCGTCTGAAATTCATGAAACTTGGCATGCTATCATGGAAGGGCACCTGACATGCTGTGGTATTTTTCGTGTCCATTTTGAGAGAAGGCACACTCAAATAATGACAGCCAACAAAGGCATTTTGAAAAAAATAGCTGCCACTTTAATATGTCAAACGTTTGTATAATTCAAACCGTGTGTGTTCGGTTAACCATTCATGTGACGCCATGTGTCTTGGTTTTAATGGCTATAGGAGGTGTCGTGTGGACAGCTGCTTGACTGAACGAGAGGCTGCGAGCGCAATCCGGTGCGCAGGCTCACCGGGAAGCGTACAAGCTGTTCAACGCAGGATCTTTGCATCTCTTCAACGCAAACGGTTCAGATTACGGTATGCAAATTAAAGCCACACTTCAGCGCTAAGCCAAGATATATTGCGATTTGTCAAAATATGCAGCTAAAAATCAATAGCACTATCTATTTTTTGCAACTAAAATTCAGTAATTAAGCATAGATTTCATTCATACTAGAGATTAAGCAGTTGTTCTCACCGGGAAGCGAGACAGCCTTGGACCGCTGCCCTCCTCGCTCCCACTGGTCTATATTAATGGCACCACCGAGCGGCCGCACCCCCCCCTCCATCCTCGCCACACACACAATTCCTCTCTCTCCGCCCGCATCCTCAATGCCGCTCTGAGTCCTCAAAGCCGTTAGTGTACGAGGATGCTGCCGAAGCGCCCCATCGAAGGGAGTGGCGATGCTGGGGCTGCTAAAACATCGGAGCACGGCATGAATATGGAGACAGAGGTTTCTGTCCCCGCCGACAAGGTGGAGAATGAGGCTGCCAACAAGCGGAGGTGGGTCGAGAGAGAACCGCAAGCGACTCCAGCAGGCCTAGACTTCATCTACAACCTCCCCGATGATATGTTTATAGTCATCATATCCCTCCTCCCAATCAAATATCGGACGAGGACAGCCGCCCTTTCCCGGCGGTGGCGCACCCTATGGCTCTGCACCCCTGTCGACCTCCTCGACGCCCACAAGCTCTGCCATGGCTATCGCCAAAGCTTGGATGCGTTATCCCAGATCCTCGGCAGTCATGATGGCCCAATCAAAGGCCTTGTCACGGGCACGTTCTGTTCCAATGTCAAGGACCGAGCCAAGCTTGACGAGTGGTTCCGATCCTGCGCCATAGATCAGCTCGAGAAGCTAAGTTATAATGATGGGCATATGCGCTTGCTGCCAACATCCGCGCTCCGCTTCGCGCCCACGCTGCGCCTCGCCAAGTTCATGAACTGCCATCCCCCCTTAATGACGCACCCGCTCTTTTTCTACCATGACTAAAGCACCTCGAGCTTGTCGCCGTCCGCATCCCAAAGGATGACATGGAGTGCCTGCTCCGTGGTTGTACTGCACTCGAGTTCCTTCATCTTCAGGCGATGAATTGGTTGAGTACCTTGCACATCACCTCCAGGTCTCTCTGGACTATTTATGTGTGTTGCTGGTGCTGCAACGAGAGATCACAAAAGGTGGACCACAATATGGTCATCCACGACACACCTTCACTTGAGAGATTACTTGTAGTTGGTCAACAAGGTCCAACAAGAATCAATGTCATTTCTGCGCCGAAATTGAAAGTGGTGGGCTACTCGTCTGTCAAATACTTCAACTTTCAGGTACAACAGTCGCCTTATATACCTCTCCTTCTTGATATCAATGTTATTTCTAGTTTTGAATATGTATGTTCGTCTATCATCCAGCGAAGCTTCACCCCGACTCTAGGCACAGTGAAGGTCTTGGCACTAGAATCTGTCGGCCCCAACCTGGACCAAGTTGTCAGTTGCCTTAGATGCTTTCCGTGCCTGAAGAAGCTATATATCGAGGTGATGTTCCTTTCCTGTTGAATGTTAACCATAAGGGAGTTCAATTTTTTGCACCTTTTCCCAAGTTTACAATGACAATGTACTACGATTTCTGAAGGAATTTTGGAGGATTTTAGGACATACACCCCCACCCCATATTGGTTGCTTCATTCATATGGTTACAGTCGTCCATAAGCATTTCTACTTTGGATTCATCTGTACTAGTTTTCTTAGGGAATTTTTCATCCAATCCAACCTCTTGTGAAGAAGGCTACATGTTTCTACTCCCTCCGTCCCATAATGTAAGACATTTTTAACACTAGTGTGGTGTCAAAAAATGTCTTACATTATGGGACGGAGGGAGTAGATTGTAATCAAATGCCCATGTTAATCATGCCAGATCAAAGATGGCACGTTGGTGCATTTTACAAATCCTGCAAACCAAATGGGCGTGTAGCAGTGTTCAAAACTGCATGTAGGCACTAACACGTTCTCTTCTTTTGTAGTGCATATTAGGCCCGAAGGCGGATGATGTTTATAACGACAATCACATCGAATGCCTGGATCTGCATCTCTCAAATATTACTTTGAACTCCTACCGAGGGACCCTACCGGAGATTACACTCGCCAGGTTCTTTCTTGGCAGAGCAAAGGTGTTGAGGGTACTGAGGTTGAACACGCATTTAATTAGGAAAGATCAATGGTATGATTATCAAAGCCGGCTGGTACTGTGGAATGGAAGTGCCTCAAAAAATGCCAAACTTCGTATTGGTAGAGCATATGGCAAAGCAATTGGAAGTTATTCTGTCAAACCCATACATGACTTGTCAGCGGCTGATCCCTTTTCAAAAATGACGCAGCTCGCAATGTTTGAATTTGGGCGTTGTAATCTTTGAATTTGAACCTTGCAATATTTATGGTATTTGTTATATTGAACTGTTTATGTTCTCTTGTCTCAACGAAACAGTTCATCCGGGTGAACCGCATGTCGTACATCGCACACACCTTGATCTGGCTGACCGTTTATTTTGTGTTGCCTAATCACATACAGTTTATCCGAGTGAACTGTATGTTGTACATCGCACACACCTTGATCTGGCTGACCATTTCTTTTGTGTTGCCTAATCACAAACACTTCATCTGAGTGAACCGTATGCTGTACATCACACACACCTTCATCTAGCTGCCCGTTTCTTTTGTTCCTCCTCATCGAAAACGGTTAATTGAACTGAATTGTATGCCCTGAATCGCACACGCAACTAAAATCTGAACCGTGTTTGATGCATCCGTCATCGCAAACGTTTTGCGCCTTTTTTGACGGTTTTTTACACCACCATTTGCGATTACTGCATCGCACACATTTTTGTCGAAGGGTCTCTGAACGTAGTGTCGCGTTAGCAGCATCCTACAGTAGTGCCCTTTTACCGTGCCTCTAAGTGCATTCTATGAAGCTTGCAAAATTCCGTATTGGGGTTCGCTAGACGAGACACCAAGATCTGAATATGAGTCATTTTTTACTAGCCTTTGCTATGGTGAGGGTAGAGTAGTGACACAAGGTAGAATAAAAAGTATTCATTTCCCATCAATTCACTACTTCGCACTCTTTAATGGAAAATGCATCATAGGCAAGCAAGATTGTAGCACACTATGTGCTCCTAACTTGAGCCTCTTACACACTGCTCTTACAGGTATTAAGAGTGGGAGCCATTGTTGCACGTAGATTGCAACAAACGCCGGTATGGTTATTTTTATGGTCAGATTTATGCTTCTCGTTTAGCTAAAGAGGTTGGTGTTACACCTCTGCCTTATGACCCCATATTACCTACTCAGTATTTAGACTTTGATGCCACGAAACGACATAAGTTCCTTACGGGCACAATCACTAATTATACTTATAACTTGATGTTCAATAAAAAAACCTATTGTGGCTGTTGTTTTGCCTGCGCTTGCTCTCTTTGATTATCATAGCAAAGGAAGATATTATGTTCTTGAGAGCAAGGCCCACGCGCACAACGCGGAGGTCGTGGCTGCTCGGCGAGCTGAGGAGGTTGCACTAAGAGCCTCCGTGAGCTAGCACTCTGACTATTATGCGGGTCGTGGATGGTGATTACCAAGCTAGGCCAAAAGCCTAAGCTTGTTGGTATTCCACGGACATTACTGAAGGAAATATGCCCTAGAGGCAATAATAAAGTTATTATTTATTTCCTTATTTCATGATAAATGTTTATTATTCATGCTAGAATTGTATTAACCAAAAACATAATACATGTGTGAATACATAGACAAACAGAGTGTCACTAGTATGCCTCTACTTGACTAGCTTGTTAATCAAAGATGGTTATGTTTCCTAACCATAGACAAAGAGTTGTTATTTGATTAACGGGATCACATCATTAGGAGAATGATGTGATTGACTTGACCCATTCCGTTAGCTTAGCACTCGATCGTTTAGTATGTTGTTATTGCTTTCTTCATGACTTATACATGTTCCTATGACTATGAGATTATGCAACTCCCGTTTACCGGAGGAACACTTTGTGTGCTACCAAACGTCACAACGTAACTGGGTGATTATAAAGGAGCTCTACAGGTGTCTCCAAAGGTACATGTTGGGTTGGCGTATTTCGAGATTAGGATTTGTCACTCCGATTGTCGGAGAGGTATCTCTGGGCCCTCTCGGTAATGCACATCACATAAGCCTTGCAAGCATTGCAACTAATGAGTTAGTTGCAAGATGATGTATTACAGAACGAGTAAAGAGACTTGCCGGTAA